>NC_081238.1:1948125-2248125 GCF_902713425.1 Acipenser ruthenus
TGAAAGGAGCAACACATCGTTCAAATCCAAGTGCAAACCGCGGTCAATCAACAGCTAACAAGATCAAGATGTCCTCGCTCTCAGGATGATAATGATCCTGAATCCAGCGGCCATGGTCAAGGCGATGACCTTGGTCTGAAGACTGCTTTTGAAGAGAGCTGGTCTAAGATGGGCCACACAGAAGCGGTCAAGTTCTTATGGGGGCCGAATTACAACAAGGTTTGTTTTAATGATGCATTGCGCTCCAGTATCTGATCATTCTACTAAAACTCGTGTGAAAATAGGAAACGATCAGGGCTGAGTGCACAAACATGTATATCATGTACATGAGTTAAACGGACGCTAAATGATGTCACTCTGAAGACCTTAGAGCTGATTCACATGTTTATAATAATCTCTCTGACTACTAAGTAATACAAATTAATACAAATACAAATTTTTAAAAAAATCTAACTTTTCAAAACCATTTTTAATATATATTGCACAAGTAGAAATATTTGATATAAAATTCTGATCAATAATGTTTACATGTTGTGGCAACTGTTTGCAGAATAGCAGGAATGGTATTTGAGTGATTGACAACGCATTACATTTTTTGTAAAATGTTGGATTTTTGTTATTTTTTTATATGCACATGGTGAAAAGGGGGGGGGGGGGGGGGGGAGTGAAAATACCTGATTGGTTTGACTGCAGGGAGGCATGCACTTTGTGTTCATATAGTGGGGGGGCATGAGATACTGTTTCGCAAGGCACCCCAAACTTATGACCACCCCAACCCCAACTCCAACCCCCAACCCAACTCAAACCCAACCCAACCATTATTTATCATGATACTGGATGCAGTTATTCATTACCAATCCTTCACTTAGTCTGTTTCCCCCCAGCGGGGAAACCTAATCAATGAGATGAACCCATACTAATTGGCTTACTTTCTTGTTTTGAATAGGTGCTTGAAGAAACAGAAGCAGCAAAGAAAAAGCCGAGTGGCCAAAGAACTACACTGGAGCGCCGGGCGAGTGAATCGCTTCGATGTCCTCAGAATCGGAGATGCGAAAAACCCTGATTGTGCCTGGATCTGCGAGCGAAAGCAGCCCAGCAGAAATAAAGTTCTATGTGAAAACAGACGATCTTTTCCAAATCCTCCGTGAAGCCCACATCGCCATCGGTCATGGTGGAAAACATCGGATGGAAGCTGCTCTATCGAAGAAGTACAAGAATATACCGCGATCAGCTGTGATGCTGTATGTTTCGCTTTGTCAACAGTGCCAAAGGAACCGAAACGTTCCTCGGAAAGGACTGGCAGCGCGACCTCTGTCACTCAATGAAATGAGCAGTCCCGCTCAATGCGACCTGATTGACTTTCAGTCTCAGCCAGACGGTGAATATAAATGGGCTTTGATGTACCAGGATAACCTAACAAAATTTTGTATTCTGCGTCCACTGAAGACGAAACGAGGAGCAGAAGTGGCTTATATCCTAATAGATATCTTCTGCCTTCTCGGCGCACCAAACGTTTTGCAGACTGACAACGCCGAGAATTTCAGAACGAAATAGCGAGAGAACTGAAAGCAATGTGGCCACAACTGAAGATTGTACGTGGACGACCTCCACGTTCTGAAAGCCAGGGAAGTGTAGAAAGAGCTAACCAAGACGTCAAAGAAATGCTCTCAGCTTGGACCAAAGAAAATCAAACTCCTCATTGGGCGGAGGGATTGCGCTTTGTCCAGTTTCACAAAAACAGCACACTTCACCAAGGGATCAACCAATCTCCATATGAAGCTATGTTTGGGAAGAAAGCAAAGCTTGGATTGAAAAACTCCTCCCTTCCCAAAGAAATAACTGATGCCCTAGAGACCAAGCATGAATTAGGAAAGACACCAACACAGATTCAGATAGGTGAAGAGCAACCACCTACACATTGCACTGGCTCGTCAACGCCCGAGGTAACAACGACTGTTGATGATCACTCCATCTTAGAAGTCCCAGAGGAGGGTCAGAATGGCTTTGGTTCATCAACCAAAAGTCATGTCACAGAAGCAGCGGGTACAGTCTGCCAGGAAACTTCAAGCGGTGCCCACACCTGTGCCGTTTTCAAGGATGTAGTTCATACAATATGCGGCGAGACATTAGGAGGAGATGAAGGCTACGGCTCCAAGATAATCTGTTCACTGTGCACAAAGAAAACAAATCTTAAAATTCAAAGGAAGCGTGCCCACAGTTGTCTTGCAAAACAAGCAAAGAAAATGAGATCTGGCAGAGAAGAGGTTTCCACCGGTTCCAGTTGGAACTACAGTGCGGATCTGAATCCCAGTTATGGACCGTGGTCCACTTGACTCCTAAGAACATCCTGGCAGTTGTAGTAGATGTATGCGATAACGGGTTCTTTAAGGTCGGAACAAACAAGGAAATCTACAATATTCCTACAGACGTAGCAATAGATCCTTTCCATGAAAAATTCATCTACGTCAGTGAGGTCCCGGAAAAAATTATCTCATTACGACACGCTGCTTCCATTGAAACACTGACAGGAGGCCAAGGAGTCGCCAAATGCAACTTCAAAAGGGAGACATGATGCCAGACCAGAACGTGCACTTGTCTAAAAAAGGGACTTCTGTGCTCATCGAGATGTTATAACTGCCTATCCTGCAAGAACAAATAAGGGCACGCAAGTCATGTGAAGTAATATTTTCATTGTTCATGTTCAAATCATATTTTGTTTCGCCTTCATTAAAAAATAGTTAAAATGACAAATTAGGAATATATGCCTTTACTGGGCAAAACCAAACTTGTGTGTGTGTGGCGAGTTTGCCTCCCTCCCTCTCTCTCTCTCTCTCTCTCTCTCTCTCTCTCTCTCTCTCTCTCTCTCTCTCTCCTCTCTCTCTCTCTCTCTCTCTCTCTCTCTCTCTCTCTCTCTCTCTCTCTCTCTCTCTCTCTCTCTCTCTCTCTCTCTCTCTCTCTCTCTATTTGTGGAATGGTGCAGGAGCAGAGTTAGAAACATTCACATGTCCTGCACGTAGTCCTGGGTTTCAGAACTCCCCTTGTTGAAGTATTTTATTGAATTAACCAGGTGTTTGAACAATCAGGCCCCTGCTAAATCAGCTCTGGACTGATTGCACTGGAATAAGTCTTTCCTGTGTCTGTAGTGTGATTATTAGGACTGCTAATCATGCTGCTATAAGGAAGGAACAATATGTTTCAAGTGTTGCTCTATCTCCTGGCTGCACAATCATTTCAATCATATACTTGCTTGATGGCAGTTTGGAAACCCAGGACAGGGTTCAGGGCTGGTGTGTTTTTCTAACCCTGTGCAGAGCCTTCTGAGCCCTTTTCAAAAGCCAGGCCAATAACTATATAGAGCAGAGCGGGGAGTGGGAGGAATCTCTTGTCCTGGAGGGAAGTTCAAACAGGTGTTTTTAGACATTTATCCACTAGATGGCAACGCATTCCCACAAGAAACCTTCCGTCATTTAAATCTGCTGTGCTGAAAATTACATGTGGAAAACATATTGGAAATACGCCCCGCTTGTACTTAATTTAAGTTCGTCACAAGAAAGATAAATGACTTTTTAAAAACTTTGACGTGATTTAAATAACATATTAACATTGCACTTTGTTTTAATTTAATCACAAAAACAAACAATAGGGTACAGCAGTAATTAACACTACTTTTTTTTTTTATTTAACTCGAATAGACAGTCGACCTTTTTAAAATAAAAAATACATCGAATGAGGTGTTACTTTGATTTGATTTTAATTATTTAAACTTGAAAAGACTATTCAAAATAAATTAATCAAACATTACTTTGAACTGCGTAAAATATAATGCAAAATGCTTAACCAGGCAGGATATTTCGACCCATTTTAATATACTTAACAGGCACAGTTCTTTAATTACATGAAGGTATCTGTAAAATGAATCCTTTCTATTCATAGTAAACCACACTGGGTTTCCGATTTCCAATCACAGGCAAGGCTTCAAATACAGCATCAGTGCATTATTGGCAGGCCTGGGGCACTCTAGCCATTGTGCTGAAGCTCTGGGCATCTGTGACAGGGATGTTATCAGCAGGGAAAGAGACTCGCACGCAAAGCTGCAGTTTAAACACACATACACGAAACAAACCCTAAACAAAACACATTAACGAAAACACACAGCACAAGAGCTAAAACAAATGCCTACAAAACTCACGCACACAAACTGGACCGGACCGGACACCAACATAGATTCTAACTTTAACACCCATGATCATCCTTTTTATCTGAGGCTGTGTGGTCCAGAGGTTAAAGAAAAGGGCTTGTAACCAGGAGGTCCCCGGTTCAAATCCCACCTCAACCACTGACTCATTGTGTGACCCTGAGCAAGTCACTTAACCTCCTTGTGCTCCGTCTTTTGGGTGAGACGTAATTGTAAATGACTCTGCAGCTGATGCATAGTTCACACACCCTAGTCTCTGTAAGTCGCCTTGGATAAAGGCATCTGCTAAATAAACAAATGATAATAATAATATACACCTGTGTTTTGACAGGGAACAATTTAACCCCCTCCCTGCCAACCCAATATTCCCCCCACACATTTCCCACTGGCAGGGCTTTCACTCTCCACAGCATCATTAGGAAAATAATCAAATATAAGTTTACCTTTATTTGTGCTTCATTTATATATGAGACATGATAATAATTCATTATTTTGTTAGCTCTAAATGGTCACCTATCAGGCGGTAGGGTTTCTTTAAAACTCAGTACTTACCAGTGTTGTATAATTTGGCCTGTTTTTATGGCAGGTCCCTTAATTCTATCTGGTCTGCTTTTGCACAGGGGTCAAGTTTTGGTTAGATATGATGTTACAGGGCAGAGAATGTCCTGTGAGGGAATATGGGTACAAGAAGAAGTGAATGAGATAAGAGGCCAGGAGTGTCGATATAACCCAAATACACCCACTCACAGTCCTGCTTTGTCGGTAATATAGAAGTTAAAGTTTCATGACCAACCTTGTGATTTTCATTGAAAAGAGGGAACAGTCGATTGGGTTATCAGCATTTTGAATAGACTTTGCAGATGAATTCCAAGAGGTGGCTTAAGTACGTTTCATTTTTTTAAAGCAGGTGACCTGGCCAGCCGTTTCTATACTGAGAATAGTGCACAGTATAAACACAGTATGGTGGACTGGATGCCATGAATGGGGTTTATTTGTCATGTGTCAGGGTGGTGAAAGTTCATCAGCAGTCTAAAATGCAGTAATATAGAAGGGAATTCAAAAAAATAACCTTTACAAAAGCACACATGTTCCCTGGCCAGTGGATAAGCAGATCTGTGGAATATAACTATAACAAGAAACCTTGGAGGTTGAAACATTGGAAGACCCCAGTTCTATAGAGATTATATAAATACATACATATATATATATATATATATATATATAACATTTTAAATTTGAGAGTACTTAATTATATAGTGTTATTGGGCAACCTCCGATCCCCAAGCCAATCTCCTCTTTACAGCTAGAGCTCCACAGCGCATGTGAGCAGCCTGCCCTTGGGAGACAAAAAGTCAGCCCTGGAGGGGTTTCAGCTCACCAGGCACCTGACCAGTAGGGTGCGCTGTAGCACGACGAGAAGAAAGTCCCTGCAGGTTTTGCCTCCCTAACCCTCGGGAACACCAGAGCCAATGAGACACTCTCTGGAATTCCTAGCGAAGACCAGCAACTTTGCACAGCCAGGACGCAAACCTGCACTCCCGACGGCATGACTTCCGCACGCCACACAGCCACGCCTGTACCAATAACCCCCCCGTTTTATAGTTTCTATTATAAAAATTCAGAATGCAGCTTTTTCAGATCAAAAAGGCATTTATTATAGACATTCCTTCAAATTGCATACATATATATCTATTTATTTTAGAGAAATATAAAGATCAATTAACAAAGCTTTGTACATTACAAAACATCCCATTCCAACCAACATGGCAATAAATGTTTTGATAAAAAGATAAGGACATGCAAGTATTCAACTGTAAAAATAAAGAGGAGATCACACTGTGCAAACCGTGGCTGAAGAACTGAAGTTTGGCTACTTTATGCACTGCTTGACAAATATAACAGCCCAAAAAGATGCATTGGAGCTTTTCCCTTTGTTTAAAAGATGCATTTCAAAATGAAGCAGTAGTTTTGTAGTTTGGCTTGGTGATGGCGATGCAGGCCACGGGGTTGCTAGGCAACAGGTGTCAGGTGAACACTCAAAGGGAAAAGGCCATTGTTGTTCAGGATGTCATCCAATTCTTCATCCTCAATCACAACTGAAATGAGAAAAGAAAGATTGCGAGTTACCTACCGTATGCTATTATATGCATTTCACTTTAGACCTTGTCCAAACAAAATAAATTAAAATTAATGGATGATATCCCTCCATCCATCCCATTGCCGACACCATGACAGCTACCAATTGTAATGTGATGCAATTTACATCAGATTAGACATTTCATGGCTATACTACATCAGTATCACTGTCCACTATATATTACAGAGATGTATTGTTCTCCATGTTCAATCCATGGGGAAATAGGATTAGTGTTTCAGAACACCTGGCAAAGCTTACAAGCAGCTCATTCCTTACCTGTGCTGGGTCCCGTGTCATCTAAAATCGCAGAGACTCTTGGGTCATAAATAACTGGGCAATACAGGACTCAACATTTACTCGGTAGCATTCACCAGGAGAAACAATTGACCCCTCCAAGGATCGCAGTGCACCCAGATCACACTCCCTCCTACAACACCGCTGGTCTCCTGTTCCCACAATACAACACAACACTCATTTCGAAATCACCAGCATTGCTGCAGGAGGGAGTGTGATCTGGAGGCACTGCGATATTTAGAAGAAAAAAAAAAATGCCTAAAATAGTTTACACTTCTGATTGAAATGTGCAGTACAAGAACACAGCAGTCTTACTCTCCTGTCCAGGCCCACTCAGTCATTATCCACACCAGGCAGAAATGAGCAATTTAACACAGAGGTCTGTACTGAAGGTGTGGGGGAATCATCAGATCCTGAACTTTGCTCCCTTTTGCAGAGGTGGGGATGATCTACAGATAGAACCGTACCAGCTACTGTGGTACTCAACTTAGTGCAGTTCTGAGTGGCTAAATTCACTGCGACTGATCATATGCGAGTTTTGTTATCCAATGTAATTTTTTACTTTGGCGTTAAGGTACTTGATCAAGTTTGTGTGGATAACTCAGAACAGCTCCACGTTGGATCTGGTGGGCAGAATAGATTTTTTTTGTTCCTAAATACTACAATAAATCGCTAGCCGTCTTATTGAAAGTTCCAGGTTATTTACAACCTATATTCACTGCTTAAACGTAGATCTTCAACACAGCAGTAGACTAGCCCCATCCCATCCTAGCTGACGCGCTGCTGGCAGGGGAGAACTCTACACTAGACAGAGAGATAGATACAATACAGACGTTTCTAACGTAGCTATCAATATTATTAACCCACCTTTCTTGGATCTCCCAATGTCTCCGAGTTTGGGGGCGCGCTTGCCGAGTCTGCGCTGCGGAGAGTCAAAGCTGAGTTGGCTCGGGTTATACAGTGCCGCTGCCTGACGCGGTTCATAGAGAGCCTGGCCGGGCCGGAACCCTCCGGCTTGAGGGCTCTCCGGAACCCCAGCTACCCCGTGCATCTCCTCCGCCCTGGGAAGGACGTCTCCTCGCTCTCTCGCTTTCTGCTCGATGTCTTGCTGCTGCCTCGGAGCCTCGCTCTTCACCAGTACGCACTTGTCGTTCGGGCTTTCTTTATGCCCTCCTTTACAGGCGCAGCAATAAATCATAAAGATATATCGGTCTTTAAAGAGAGCTAGAGGCGTCCTGTTCAAAAGGAAGAGAAGAAAATGTTACACATTTTTAAATAATAATAATAATAATAATAATAATAATAATAATAATAATAATAATAATAAAGTAATTTACAATTACAGTCGGTACTATGTTAGGCCTTAAAGTTATTACAAACTAAGTTAGTCGATACTGTAATTGGTAAAAAAATAAAAAATAAAAAAATAAATGATTGAAAGTGACGTTAAATATGAGCTCAAACAAATAATGTACAAGAAAACACTGCTCTTTTTTTTTTTGTAAACGTCGTATGTTCTTTTTAAACCAATACTGAAATAACTGTAAAGATTTCAACAGCAACTTTCGGACTGTATCTCTTACGTTGTTTTTTCCAGGCTGCTACTTCCTTGTTGTTGTAACGCGACTGCTGGTCTGTGTGCGTCCTCCCCGTGAGGTGAGCTAGCGCCTATATAATTACCGTCATTCTCTTCTGCCCTATCGGGTCTGTTTGAATCCGACTACATAATGATACGTCCTCCCACGCCTTAAAGTCAAACTACACCAAACCACACAGAAAGGGGATTTCCAGTGGCGCTTTAAATCCCCCGTTTGGTATTTTTGGTGTCGTCATAGTCGACAAAAGCCGCCCTAAAATGCAAATTCTAGGTGTGTGTGTGTGTGTGTGTGTGTGTATGGTAGTGAAGTATGTGGTCTCCTTAAGAACCCCGATTATAACAAATGGGATCGAAGCCCAACAGAAAATGTCATTCAGAATTCTGCAGAAACCTCCTGCAGGTTCACAGGACAGCAGCCAACAGAGCATGCAGGGCTGAACTGGGCCGGGTCCCTTTCCTCCACTCCATACAGAAACGAGCGCTGAATTACTGGACCATCTACAGCAGGCTGATCCGCAGTCCTACCACCACACAGCACTGCGAAGCTCCACACTGTCCCCAGAAGAGAATCCCCACAGCAAACTGGCCCTGATGCTTAGCCAATTGAGCCACATTAACACCAGAGAGCTTCCAGCAAAAAACTCCCAGCAGCAAAAATGAATTTAAACTTGGAAAGAAAATATAAATCCCATTGTAAAAAATGAAATTAAATCACTAGAATGCTATCTGGCCCTAAAACAAGAGTTCACCCTGACACAATATCTTGCCAGGGTCATAGATACAAAACAAAGGCAGATCCTGACCAGGTACAGACTCAGTGACCACAGCCTGGCCATTGAAACTGGATGACATAAAAAAAATCCTGCTTAGGTGGAGGTGGGTGTATAGGGGGAGGTAGGGAGGAAAGGGGGGGTGAAAGGGAGGGCGAAAGGAAGGTGGGTGTACAAGGGGAAGGGAGGACAAAAGGAAGGGGGGAACAGGGTTGAGTCTGTTTGTATTGTGTCTCTATTGTTTGTTGTTTAAGTGCTTTGGCAAAACTGAATTTTATTTTGTCACACCAATAAAGCCTTTTTTAAATATGAGTTGTGATATGAGTCTCTGTATGTCCTTTTTTAGTTCCTCATAGAACTAAAGAACCACTTGTCTAATTGTGATGCAGTTTGAGAAGTACATCCTTTAGCTGTCTGTCTGTCATTTCTGAGTTTTGCATATACAGTATGTAGACAGCTGCTTGTCCAATTGTGATGAAATTTGGCACAAATTATTGAATATAATACAGAGGCTGTCTGTCTGTGAATCTCAATGTCTGCATGTCATACTTGCATTTGAAAATAAAGAACCGCTTGTCCAAATTTGATGAAACTTGCTAAGGACATTTCTATTGAAAACACAATTGACTAGGTGTTGCTGGTTTCAGGCTTCTGCAATGGGAACCAGCAAGAAACATCACTAACCACTGCAGAAACAAATATAAACACATAAGGAGGCTGTGTGGTCCAGTGGCTAAAGAAACAGGCTTGTAACCAGGAGGTTCCCGGTTCAAATCCCATCTCAACCACTGACTCATTGTGTGACCCTGAGCAAGGTGACTGCACCTGTGGGACTTAGTCCTAATTTGCATATTAAAAAGGGTCAGATGATCTATTTAAAAATAGCAAGATATTTATTCAACAAAGAGTCTGAGTGGGGTCCAGGACTTTTTGAACGTCAGCATTTTGTAAATAGCTTGTTTAAAATAACTATGCATAGCAATACTCGTTTAGAATAATGTATTTGGGTTGTCGTATGTCACAATGAAAAGATCCCGTCTCTAACATTTCATACCATAATATCTCATGTGGCAATGTAGCCACATGACTGGGAAAATGTACCTTTAATGAATACTCGCTTAGATCCAGTGCCCTTTTAAATCATTTCCATATATTCAAAGAGCGTTTTATACAGAGGGATGTATTCTTTGAAAAATGTCCCATCCTTCAAAAAGAGAACAAGGATGAGCCAGCCCATTTTCCAGGAAGCTGTAAGTACAACACTGGAGGTATTCAGAATAAAAGGTTGATATGTTATTAGATAAAGAATCACACACGTAATAAAACACCGACTAGCTCACCAAGACAATTCTTTAACGTTATTTACTTTCCGTTTACGTTGAATAGAGCAAGATCTTGGTAACATAACCCTTGAAAAGAAAATGCTTTTTATTTGACCTTTTAAAGCTTCCAATGTTCCGCACTCCTGTCTGGCAGTGAGAGCCATTGGCATTTGTTAGGTTATAGTTCTGTTAACACAATAAACCAAATTAAATGCATTTTTAAATGGAATGAATTAAATTATTCATAAAATAATAAGAAACCATGGAATAGTTCAGATGGACACGGTGATCTGTTATAAAACACTTGTTGACGATTCAGATATTTTTCAGTTTTTTTCTTTTCTTTTGTGCATTTTCAATGTATCAGTTTTTTTTTTGGTTGCTTTTGGTCCCTTTTGTATATATACCCATAATTTCTTTAATTTTTATCCAATTTGTTCAATTTTATATTTCCATGTTCCCTACATGTTGAAGTTTCATTGTGCACTGTCAGATTTGAGCTGGCCATGCGAAAATATATTTTTTTCCAAACAATAAATAATGTTTTTTTTCTTCTAAAAAGCGTCTCTCTTTTTCTGTGGTTTTTGTTATGTATTGAACATAACAAGAGTATATAGTGTGTGCACATTCATTTCATGTATGACATGTACCTGTAACCTTTATAGTTAAAGAGTTATAACCACAAATATAACAACAGTAAAAAAACAGACGAAAATAGCCTAAAATTAAATATCGTACCAAATATAACTTGGATTGAGAGCTCCCATACGTACAGGTAGTGGACAAAAAAAATGGAAACACCAATGTAAAGTCACTTAATAGGGCGTTGGGCCACTATGGTATCCCGCTCTGTGGAGTTCTCAGCGGACCGTTTTTGATGAAACTGGCTGTTCTCGCCCCAGGTTGAAATTTGCAGTCAGTTGATCTGCAGTTGCTCGCCTGTTTTGCCTTGCACTTCGAATTAACGCACGGATATCACGATGCTGGAGTATGCGCTTCCGCCCACTGTTGCCCTTTTCTGATGATGTCTTTCCCTTGGAGTTCCATGCCGACATCACCTTAGACACCGTTGCTCGTGAAACATCAGCAAGTTGCGCTGTCTTGGTCACTGAAGCTCCTGCCAAACACACCCCAACAATCACCCCTCTTTCAAAGTCACTGAGGTCTCCTCTTGCAGCCATGCTAGCCATAATTATAGGCAACCAGGCCTGTCCAGCATTTTTATACATGACCCTAAGCATGCTGGGATGTTATTTGCTTAATTAACGCATGAGCCACACTGTGTGGAAGCCCTTGCTTTCAATATACTTGGTGTCCCTCATTTACCCAGGTGTTTCCATTTTTTTGTCCACTACCTGTACATTATAATTCAGAACCCAGGTATCCAGATAATACAAGTTCATACACCATGTTTAGAGATCATGTCTTTCAGTTTGGTGAGTTTTGAACATTGGAATTAGGGTTGGTGCTCACCGCTGACACATTGTTTTAGCAATTAAATTACCAGCCAGAAATAACCCCAAACCAGAGCTGCCACTGAAGACCTAAATACCGGATTCTGCTGACTCAACGCCCAGGGGGTGGAAAGCTGTCATTGACTCAGACAGAGGCGAAATTGCAGGCATTTTTAACATTTTTAACAGGGGGATCATTCAAACCAGGACGGCAGAATCCTTTATATATATATTACAAAACCATAAATAAGTGCTGAGTATTTATTTAAAATAAAATGATAACACAGTTAAGTAATGTTATAAACATGTGTATTGATTTATTTATCAATCTCATAATCGAAAGGAATTAAAAAAAAAAAAAAATAATAATAATTTATTTCTTAGCAGACGCCCTTGTCCAGGGCGACTTACAAGATATCACATTATTTTTACATACAATTACCCATTTATACAGTTGGGTTTTTACTAGAGCAATCTAGGTAAAGTACCTTGCTCAAGGGTACAGCAGCAGTGTCCCCACCGGGGGATTGAACCCATGACCCTCCGGTCAAGAGTCCAGAGCCCTAACCACTACTCCACACTGCTGCCCAGTGCTGCATATTAAAAATAGCCAAAAACTAGCCAAACTGCAAAAGACCATATTTACCCACTAGATGCTTCCAAAACAAGCCACATTCGGCTGAAAAACCATCTGGCAGTGCTGGCTATATGCACAGGATGACATAAATCACATATCAGAAATCAGCCAATCACAGTGAAGTATTAAAACACCACACCTAAATCCAACGTTAAATTCAAACGAAACAAGAAACACAACACACCTGGTACTTTTTGTGAAATGGATCCTCCTATTTACTTCACTTTCTTTGAATGTTGATGACCTTGGCAATAGTTTCTCGGAAGAAAATATTGCAGAAATTGTAAATAGAAAAATGCTTTTGTTTTTAATAAAATGGTCTCACCCACAACACCACACCAGTAGGCCTTCATGTATTAAATATGGGGCAGTTCTGGACCGAACCATTTCATGACTTGGGAGTGGGGGTGGGAGTTATGTTTTACACAAATAAAAATATTTTAGTTTTAAAGCTATTCCTGAGTACAGCTTTCATTGTGTGATTTATAACAACTTGAATTTGTTGTCTGCAAGGTGTCTATTGTAAGAGATACTTGAACAACAAGAGTCTCCCTACACACAAAGTATGAACTTATATAACACGTAGGCCTGCTGGAATTTTGGCAAATGCTTCACTGTGATTGGTTCTGATATGTGATTTGTAATAGTAGTCTGTTGCTATAGAAGCGTTGTCATAACATTTTGTTGTTATGGTGATGAAATGCAGTGATATTATTGCATATTACGAGACCAAAGGATTAGAAAGTAGGTTTACCACATCAAGGATATGGTGCGTTGAAGTGGTTAATGTACTTTCTAATCACCCTGTATTTAACTGTATTTTTTTTTGTTATTGGGGCCAGAAATCATCAGTCTGTGGTACGCATACCTGTTTAATGCCAGAAAATGGTACGCTGTCAATGCTGTGAAATCACTACTGCACACAAATCACTACAAACACAACAAACCGTAGTTCATCCACAACATTGTATATGTTTGCAATGTTAGATAACCCAATTTGTTGCTCATCAGTTAAAGTCACATACATTTACTGAACTGTGAACAAAATTATATTAAAAACAACTTTAAGGGCCAAACTCAGTACATTGTACCCCTTTCAGACAAGCGTTTCCTCGTTTGCTGAGCTAAAATCATTCGCTCAATACCTGGCAAGCGCAGTACACGGTGTAACACATTTTAACACCTACCACAAAATACCACCAGGAGACGGGAGATCAAGCTCTATATCGGGAGTCTCCCTACGGGAGCTTGGAAGGTATGAATTGGTCTTGCGCAGGACAGGGCTGGAGTTTTTAAATGTTGAAATGTTCAGTATTGATTGGTTTGAATTGCCTTATCCAGGAACCCCATTTGGGGTAGCGGGCTCAGGAGGAATATCCCAGGCCTCCCCACCCTCTCCCCGGGCCGGCGTGCGTGATGTGTGAGTCACGTTCTCACAACAACGCAGAAAGAATCTGGAGTTGCTAAACTGCTTTGTCCCGTGATCTGAATGGAATGAAGACGTTCAGCACCTTGCAGTTAGGATTCTCCAGACAAACTTTTCGAAGGGCAGTTTGGCATAGTTGCGGGAAACATGCTCTGAACACACTGTCTGGAATGCTTTGGTTTTCGGAAGATCATCTGAGACCCAGGCCTCTATCAGACTCGTATGAGAAACATTCCCAAGTCACCCTCTCAGGATTATGATATTTAAACCTCACTATTCCTTTCTAGTTTAGAGGAAGTTTCCCTGTTTGTAATTTGCACAGTGGGGTTTTCTTTCTCTTTATTTGCATGACTGATCACACCAGTCAGGCTATCAGTGAGGTATTCTGCTTCCATTCTACAGGTGCGTCCTGTCCCTTGAGCTCCCCCCTTGTGGTTAAGTGACACCATTACATTTGTACTAAATGTGGCTTTCAGAAATCCAAGTTTAACAGTCTTCATTGAATCTAGATGAAACAGTTGATCGATTATTGATCGCCGTGGCTTTTATTTTGAGAGCCTCAATTAACAATGAATTATTAAGTCCCCACTGGAACCTATCAGCAGCAACTACACTTATAATTTTGCTGATCTGGCGTAGTGTAGATCTGGCACTCAGAATGTTAATGACAAAGCATTCTAAAAGTTTAAACTACAAAGGGTTCAATACAAACAGATTCATTACATCAATATCAGCTTAATGGCTACCTTTGATACAAGTTGAGAGTGTACTTTCTCTTGCACTCTTTGTACGACAGCCTTTATTTGTTTGACTGGTCTCAAGTGTCTTTGAAAGAAACACATGTTTTTGTAAAGATAAGAAATGGTCCTCTGTTTGCAAGCCTTACTTGCACTGCCTTGGTCACCTGCAGGAAACTCTGCCCCGCCCCTTCAAAGGTGTCTTTTCTGTCATTAACCAACCATCTATTGACTGACAAGCTTTCAGCCAGTAACATCCATTGACCCGGAAGGCATTGCTGAGATTAAATGACCCAGGAAAAGAAGCAGTAACCAATTTCCTGAGAGACAGGTGGATACTGGGAAATGCCTGCTATGACGTGTGTTTCTTTCAAAACTGCACATTTGAGACCTGTGCAGCTATTGTACAGACAGGAGGTTTCAAGGTGTTTCAATAGAAGATCTTTCTGAGATCTGAGCAGATCTCAATCCAAGAAGGAAATGTCCTTCTGCTGCTTAGCTCTGTGAGATTGGATGAGTGTCTACGCTGTTCTGGCTGCTGTCCAGTGTGGCAGTAAACCCATGGGTATCATTCAGCAGCACCCGGCTCAAATAGACAGCATGTGCTGCCAGGAACCTTTTACAGCTCCAGACTTCCTCAGTATCCTAGCAACTACAGGCAGCGCTTCCAGCTAGTAATTCAGCCAGCCAGCTCTCCAGACCTGACTCCATTACTAGATCATGTTAGCTTCATTCCCTTTTCTTAGGAATGAGGCTATAAAGGTGGCTGTAGCTAAAAATCATAGAGTTCTCTTCACAGAGCTCTATATTTGTGCATGTGCAGTTTTGAAAAAAACACATGACATCACAGCTGAAAACATGACTAGGTTAAAGAAAGTTGGCTCAGTTTGTTTGCCTTCCCTAAAGCAGGGGTCTCCAACCCTGGTCCTGGAGATCCCCTATCCTGCAGGTTTTATAGGTGAATTACATCATCAGTGGCTAAAGACCTGGAACACATGTTAATCTGGACTGATTAAGCCAATGGTGCAATTCAGTAACAGACAGCTCGGTTGAAACGAAAACCAGCAGACCCAGTAGCTCTCCAGGACCGGGGGTGGAGATCCATGGCCTAAAGGGACAGCGTCCTCTGAAGGGGACAAGAAGTCCATCCACTTTAACATTGGGTCCTGGGTTGTAAAGCAGAGGTAACATGACTACCCATTTATCCCACACTTCCGATAGCAGCTCATTTGTCTCTTTCACGTCGGTTGGCTCTAGTAGCACGATTATCAAAGCGAATCACTCTAGCAATGATGTGAAATGTTTCCAGTGACAGAGTGGCTGGAAATACAGCCCTACTAGTTTCTGTATTCCACAAACTAGTTTGAATTAAATGCATGACTGTGTCCAACATAAATTACATAGTTGATTGAAATTAAAACATCTAATCAGTGTTTTGCATTGCACTGATTTTAATGGCAAGTGAAAAAAAACAGCTTTGTCTGATGTGTGTGGATTCTATATATATATGCAATGTATATATTCTATATATTCTTGCAATGTAAATGTTATGTACAGCAAACAATGTTTTATTTTTCTTTATATTGTGAGCCTGTTTTCTGTTTGTGGAACGTAATGGAGACCCACAAGTTTTTTCCACAGTTATTTTTTTTCCTGAGTTTTAAAAGGTTTAAATTTGACTGTTTTCATTTGCTTTTACAAAAAACCTCAATAATGCTGTTCCATTAGGAAAATGTGTATTTTGCCTACTCAGTCGCATAATTTGCTTTAGTTAGGCTATTCAGTGTGGTAAAGTAAACCCTTCAGAAATCTTTTCTTCTATAATATTTCCAATGCTGATGAAGGCACTAGAGCTGAAACATTTATCTTCTTGACTCAGTCTCTTCTAGTTTCAATAACACTGATGAAGGCACTGAGCCCAAACGCTGGTCTGCTTGACTCGGTCTCTTCTAGTTTCAATAACACTGATGAAGGCACTAGAGCCCAAACGCTGGTCTGCTTGACTCAGTCTCTTCTAGTTTCAATAACACTGATGAAGGCACTAGAGCCCAAACGCTGGTCTGCTTGACTCAGTCTCTTCTAGTTTCAGTAACACTAATGAAGGCACTAGAGCCCAAATGCTGGTCTGCTTGACTCAGTCTCTTCTAGTTTCAATAACACTGTTGAAGGCACTAGTGCCCAAACGCTGGTCTGCTTGACTCAGTCTCTTCTAGTTTCAAAAACACTGATGAAGGCACTAGAGCCCAAACGCTGGTCTGCTTGACTGAGTCTCTTCTAGTTTCAAATACACTGGTGAAGGCACTAGAGCCCAAACGCTGGTCTGCTTGACTCAGTCTCTTCTAGTTTCAGTAACCCTGATGAAGGCACTAGAGCCCAAACGCTGGTCTGCTTGACTACATTTCTTCTAGTTTCAATAACACTGTTCAGCAGTTAGCTGACGTGTAGTTCTGCTAGAAAGTTTCTGGTTGAGTGTTTCTGGGACATGCTGTACCTGCTAGGATGCAGGCAGGTTTTGATCGAGTGTTATGCAGGTTTGGTTTTCTGCACAGTGCATATTGTTCACAAGGTCAAACACATGGTTTGAAGTTCAGCTGCAACAACTGCAGCACTATAGAAATGAAGCACCCTTTGGAAACTCTGTATATTTCATGTACAATGAAAACACACTTAAAGGTTAATACGGTTCCAGGCTGACCTCAACAACACTGAAAATGTTACTAGCTGAAACACTTGTCAAGCCAAGGAGCTCCACAGGGGATGTGAGCTACAGGCCCCTGGGTGTACAGAGGCGCTTGGGGTTCAGAGGACACCCCTGACCTTCAGGTCTCCTCAGGTGCAGCGGAGAGGGAGTGTAAATTAACTAAATTGGAAGGAAGAATTGAAGTAAAATAATTGGGGACTGTTTCTTCTAGTGTCAATAACACTCATGAAGGCACTAGAGCCCAAACGCTGGTCTGCTTGACTCAGTTTCTTCTAGTGTCAATAACACTGATGAAGGCACTGGAGCCCAAACACTTGTCTGCTTGACTCAGTTTCTTCTAGTTTCAATAACACTGATGAAGGCACTAGAGCCCAAACGCTTGCCTGAGTGACTCAGTTTCCTCTAGTTTCAATAACACTGATGAAGGCACTAGAGCCCAAACGCTGGTCTGCTTGACTCAGTCTCTTCTAGTTTCAATAACACTGATGAAGGCACTAGAGCCCAAACACTTGTCTGCTTGACTCAGTTTCTTCTAGTTTCAATAACACTGATGAAGGCACTGAGCCCAAACACTTGTCTGCTTGACTCAGTTTCTTCTAGTTTCAATAACCCTGAATTAGATGTTTAAGAGCTCTCCTGAGGCCGCAGGGTCTGCTTCAAACTTTTTAAAAAGTCTCCAGGATGCGACGACTGAAACAGAAAACGCTACAAAGTGAATGTAATCGAGAAGAATCCTTTGTTAAATGAACTGTGGTGGTTGCAGAGCAGTGCCCGTTTCTGTGCTGTTTTGAAGTTACAGTGGAATTTGTTTTTGTTTATCCTTCTTGTCCTATCCTGTGTGGAAAATACCTGAGATGGTTTCTGGGATAATCCCATTCTGGAACAAAAGCTGCTTGTTACAGATAAGAGATCCCCAGGTATCAGGCAGCCATCGATGTGCTGGAACAAGAGATAGGCACAAACAGTTTATCTTCATCTCCACCCCCTCGCCAAAACAATCTCACAAACACAGCCCAGAGCATTCTTTCACTTTAAAAAAATCACCCCCCCCGGCCCCCCAGCACTACACCCCCGGACATATATATATATATATATATATATATTGTAAAAGAAACTCACCCACTCGGGTTCGTTGCCCCTTTAAAAACACGACCCAGGACACTCAAATTGGATTTTCAGCACGGTTGCGCAATTTTTTTAATAACACACAAAAGTAAAACAAAACACACAAAATAAACACCTAGCTCTTTCTGAGCACTAACTACACACGCAGGAACCTAACTATCACAGGACGGCTAAGCCGTTTCCCTGTTCCACAAAACTTAACCACACAGGTTTGCACTGTACCTTTTTCCTCGGGACTGCCAGGAAGCAGAGCACTCCTTTCTGCCTCCTTCCATTCAGCAGCCTCGAGCAGACTGCGTGCTCTCCTTTTAAACTCCGCACCTGGGCCTAATTTCCAATAACGCCCAGGTGCGGATGATAATTAATAATAAAACAATTAAACAATTAAACAAAACAATAAAGCAACACAAATCAAAACAGTGCATTTCTATAGCAGGGAGGTTTTAACCCCCTCCCTGCTGTTTCTCATAACCTGCTACTTTACAATATATATATATATATATATATATATATATATATATATATATATATATATATATAAATATATATATACACACATACATGAAAGTTATTCAGTTAAAAACTCAGAGTAATCCTAATATGTATTACCATCACTTCCTAGATCTCACACACATTATGTTAAACATGTATTTGATTTGTAATGGTATTTTTTCATAGTATTTGTAATTAATAAAACTGGTGAAGGTCTCTCACTCTCTTTTCCAGGCTACTCTTCCTGTTGAAGGAACGCAGCCGGAAAACGTGAGTGGCTTCCGGGAGTTTGAGTCCTTGTAGGAAAAACCATTCTGAATGTTTTAAGCTGCACACATATTTATCAGAAAGAAAGACTGGTGATGAACAAGCAGTAGCACAACTAATAACTGACAGCTAATTTGGAATTAACAAAATAACAGCACCGTACCAGAACATATTTCCCACTTAAGATCTCAAATCTACAATTCTCTTCTTCACCATCTAAAGAATTTTCCACAACTACTTATCTTGGCTGTGTGACCTCTGCAACCAGTACCATTCACACCTCTTCAAGGTTAACGTCTGATACAAATCCACCCCATTGCTCTTAATGAGACCATTAAGAGACCAGTCATTAAATATGTTTCTTTTACAATTTCTGGACTTAGTAGCAACAACACAGCAGCTAATAGCAGATATCAGGCTTAAAGAGCATGGAAAGCAAGAGAGAACAGGTGGGTCTTGAGAGTTGATTTAAAGAGAGTGATGGTGGGAGCATCACACACCAAAGCTGGGAGAGAGTTCCAAAGAGTCGGAGCCATGAAGCTAAACGAGCGTTCTCCAAGTGTGGTGCGCTTTTGCTTGGGGATAACAAGCAGGCCAGAGTCACGGCGGCATGATTCTAGATGATAAGACAAGAGGAATCTCTATGCCCTGATTTAGTATTGCTTATTAGAGCTGTGCCGATACTCAGACTTTCCAAGTAATTCCCTTTAAGATGTAAGATGTTAAGTATTAAATTAACCCAAACAAGCCTATTAATTAATGTGTTCATTTCACAACAATCTGCCTTTCCTTCCCTTTTATAACTGAGCTTACACGCTTACACAGTCCACTAGCATTCTGTTAGAAAGTCTCGTCACAGCAACTGAACAATCATTCAAATATTCTCCAAATGAACTAATGGATAACCTATTGACCTTGGTTCTTGGCAGCAAGATCATGAGAAGTTAAATCAATAGGTCAGTCTCATCTGGCTATGCATCTGTACGACTGGTCGATAACGTTTTCAGAATCACGCATTTATTGGTTTTGATGCACTGTGATCTGTACCCTCCCCTGATATTGACAACTAAGGACACTTTCACACTCAGTTTGTTTGACCCTTTGATGCGGATTGAACCACAGAATCACACCAGGATCCGCATCAAACCAAGTGAACCGAGATCACTTGAAATGGTCGTCTCGGTTCGTTTGGAAGGGGACTCGGTATGTTTGCCAGTTTGCTCCGTTATTTCACTGGTCGCTGGATTGATTGCGGGTCATCTAATGATGCATCTTCATCAGCACCAGCTTCATCCAGGGGGTTATCCTCAAAATGTTCCCCTGGCACCTCACAAGCTGCCACGATAGTGCTTTTAAATCAGCCAAGCCTTCGCTTTTCATTTACAAGAAGAACATACAAAACAAGATAGACTAATCTTTATTAAAGCTATAATGAAAAAGTAAGTATTTTGTGCTGGACACACTTTATTACAATCATTCTGTGTGGCTGTATTACATTAATAAAGAGGAGTCACTTCTGCTTGTAAATGACAAAGTAAGACTTACGATTTGAAGCCTATTTAGTTGTTTTTACTGAAAAACCCAGTAAATTAAATAGATTTTACTAGTAGAGTGTTTCTCAGTTGTGATTGCGATACACAAATTGCTTAACAGGTAGGGAGAGTAGAAATGTCATGGGAAAACAGAAAATCAGAAGCCCTTATTATATTATGGCTGACTGAAAATGCGAAATACAAGTATTTGCTGTGCTGACTGTATAATCTGTTTTAAAAAAAAAATCTTCTGAAAAGACTTCTTAAAGCAGATTGCCAGAAAGTGTAAGCTGTGATGAGAAATCAGTTGAAGAAGGTGTATGGTATGTGTAACACTGACATCATTCCATCCCATTTCCTCTTGTTCAGCTTTGAGAAGCCTTTTGATTAGCAAATGGTTTTTCTGGAACAGTTCAAGGTAATTAATCTAAACAGAAACATACGATTATATTACAGCAAAGCAGGAAAGGAAAGCACAGCCAGAGACAGAAACAGAAAGCTGCACTTTTAAGTGTGAATGCTCACTTTTATCAACAAACAGAACAGAACACAAATGAACGCAGACACAAGGGCCAAAATAAACAGTTCAAACAAACTCAACTCAACTCAACTCAACTCAACTCAACTCAACTCAACCTCTTCCCTCTTCCCTCTTCCCTCTTCCCTCTTCCTTCTTCCCTCTTCCCTCTTCCTTCTTCCCTCTTTCCTCTTTCCTCTTCCTTCTTCCCTCTTCCCTCTTCCCTCTTCCCTCTTCCTTCTTCCCTCTTCCCTCTTCCCTCTTCCCTCTTCCTTCTTCCCTCTTCCCTCTTCCCTCTTCCCTCTTCCCTCTTCCTTCTTCCCTCTTCCCTCTTCCCTCTTCCTTCTTCCCTCTTCCCTCTTCCCTCTTCCCTCTTCCCTCTTTGCAAACCCATTGCTCAGGCTGGGCATTCACCTTCACTGCCATGAACAAAGGATTCAGCTCCCTTTTACAGCATGTGGCTGAGACTTGATTGATGATCAATTATTCAATAAAGACCCACCCACATTCCACACGTGTATTTGGCAGCCTATTTACACAGGCAGGGCTTTTTTTAAGTTTTAAAAAAAATGAAATAACAGGGGTATACCAATGATGTGAATTACTTCCCATTAAATTCAATAAGAAACCGTAACATCACCCCATTTTTAAGATATCTTGAAACAAACTCCTTCTCTGCAGCAGTCACTGCATCATGCAGGGGTCTCTAATCCTGGTCCTGGTGGGTCAGTGTCCCTCCTGGTTTTTATAGTGAATTGGTTATAGTTGATCAGTTATTAAAGGCATATTTTGAATTAAAAAATGTGTCATGTACTGATATCTATACTGTAGCAGGATAGCATCAGAAACGAAAGGCTGGAAACCTGCAGTGAAAGCGCTGGTTGCTCACGTTTATTAAACCCACAGGGGGACAAAAGAACAATAAACACACAAATAGGGCACGAGGGCCAAAATAAAGTTAAACAAAAAAAACAACACAAGGACTATAGATATAATGCAAACGTACCATTGCCAGGCTGGGCCAGGCCTTCACTTCACTGCATTCTAGTTGCATCTTAAATCCACCTCCAAACAAAGGATATTCCTTCCTTTATATACATGTGGCCATTCCCTAATTATAACTTACTTGTCTAAGCAGGGAATGGCCATAGTCCCATCAACCCCATTCCTGCCAACCATGCATCTAAAATAATCACAGATACAACATGAGTGGTTTAGTTAGTTTGATCACGACTGGATTCAATCACACTGCCAGATTGGTATTGATTGCTACTCAATAACTGTGTAGACGAGAGCAACCGAGGGAAATCTTTCTGTTGAGTAATTAATATGGCTTATTCTATTTAATGAATACCTAACAACTTAAAACTTCTTAAAGGGAATGAGAAAATACACCTGTCAGCACTCTGCTAATAGAGAGCATTTGGTTCCAGTGTGCAGTGTATTGCCTCAGACTCTTCTCCGTGCTAAATTAGCCCGTATGCTTGTAAAATGCTTGGAAACATTCCACCCCTGTGTTTGGTAGCATGCTATGGCTCTGACATAGCAAGGTCAGTGGATGATAAGATAGGGAGAGCATGATGAGATTGGGATGAAATGAACCGCTTTTCAGATTGCGATGAAACTTTGTAAATAGTGTATTTTTGTTTGGGTTATAAACACAGTTTGTTTCACTTGAAAGTCAAGTTTATGTTAAATATAGCAGGGCTGGGATTGTGCTAACTGGGGATGATCCGTGGTTAATAAGGAGGACGGTACTAAACAATTACGCAAATTAATACCAATTGCAACGAACTAAGCAGCTCAAGTTGTTGAAGCTGACACCCTGGGATCATTCAAGGAGCTGCTTGATGAGATTCTGGGATCAATAAGCTACTAACAACCAAACGAGCAAGATGGGCTGAATGGCCTCCTCTCGTTTGTAAACTTTCTTGTGTTCTTATGTAAGTCCCCAGCTGCGTATTAAAATGTGTCTCAATTGCAACGAACCCAAAGTATCTGCTGTTGCCCTGTAGAGCAGTGGTGTGCACACTTTTTATATGCTGTCCCCTTTTCTGTCTTTTCTTATTCTTGTGCGTCAGGAGTAAGAGCAGTTTTGAGAATGTCTATTCTGAGCTTACTGTCAGGGGCATCCGATAAGCAGAGAGAATTCCACAGAATCTCACAGAAACCCAGAACACTTATCGTGCAGGATGACAACAACTGGAGCCGTGCCGTCCCGTCTTCCATTCTCACGGTATATTATCTGCTTCTTATCTGCATATTATCGGCTTAGTAATGTAGAAATTAAACTACTTATTAACAGGGCTGGCCTTAGGCTGTCTGGGGCCCTAGGCGGTGATCATTAAGTGCAGGGTGAACGCTACAGTACTAGCTACCTTGTCTAAAATTCAGTATATAAGTGCATTGTGTAATCATGTGCACCTACATATACTAATGTTAAGATACAGTAAATAACATGAATGATATTAAAATGTTAATACACTACTAACGAAAACAATATGAATTCATTGCAATTCAGTGATTTGGTTTTAACATAAACCCGTGATTATATGCATCTGACAACATGTGTTTATAAACTAGCAAAGCTTAAATGTCTCTGTAAATAAAAGGCTTAAGAAGTCTACTTTTGCCGACATACCTTTTTGACTTGCTGAACAAAGATTGAATTGATAACTGTATAAAAGCGCGCTGTTTACTGTCGCTTTCCCACACGACAAGCAAGAAGCTTCTCTCCCGTGATGTGGATGAGTGTGGGCGGGTCATGTGACTAGCCCAGACCCAATGAGAAAATATCCGCCTCTATGGTTAATAAGGAATTAAAAAGAAAAACAGTTGAAAAAAATAAACAATATCTGCCCGGCGCCAGATTTGAATGTTGCTGACGCTATATGAGGTAAACCAAATGTGCACCCCTGAGCGTTTTACGCGTAACGAACACATTAAATTTCACGGCATTATGGTTGAGAGTGGGGTCCCCTAAACAGTGAAGGCCCTAGGTGGCTGCCTCGCTTGCCTTTCCCTAAGGCTGCTTATTAACAACCATATAATGCAATGCTCTAGTTAGACCCATCTAAACTGTGTACAGCTCTAGTCACCTCATGAAAAAAAAGGACATTCAAGATGGTACTAGGCTGATCCCAGGACTCAATGAGCTATGAGGACTAGTTAAAATACTTTTCAGTCTTGGTTGACGTTTATGAAATCCTAGCTGCTAACCCAAGTCTAACCCTAATCACACAGATGAGTTTGAGAAGGCAGAAATGGAAGTTGAATAACAGCTTAGGACAGATGTTAGGAAGCCCTTTTATGCAGAGAGTTATAAATGCATGGAATAACCCACCAGGTACAGTAACTCAGACACTTTCAGAAAGATCCCATCCAGTGAAATCCCCGAGTCGGGTGAATGGGGAGCTGGGAACGGCTGAGCCTTGATGGGCCAAACTGCCTGTTCTGGTTCCCAAACTTTGTTTTTAAAACCTGGATATCACATTTATCTCAAAACGAAATGTGTGCCCCACAGCTTGTCCCAGCTTATCTCTGGCAGAGACAGGAATGTAAACGATGTGAAGCCAGCGTGGAGAGGAGAGGGGGATCTGACTCCAGACTCTCTCTGGATCAGGAGGCGGGTACGCTGTCATCGGGGGCGGGGATCCTGTGGGCAGCGGGTCTATTAAAGAGGACGGCAGGGTGTGAAGGGGCATCCTGCTGCTCCTTGGGTTCTGCATCATGTCGAGGCTGCTCTCTGTGTTGTTGCTGATTGTCGTTCTCGCAGCGGTTTGCTCTGATCATACAGGTAGGACAGAAGGAGACTGCACTAAATTGTACTTTTGTATAACTCACTATATTGTGCTGTATATTGTACTGTATTATCCTATGCTATATTAACTAATACTGCTAAGGGTGGCATGTTCTGTCTGTGAGTAACTGTTTAAAGACATCTGTAAGTTATCTATTAAGATGTTAAATGGACATCTCATATTATTATTATGATTACTATTATTATTATTGTTTTAGTTATTTGGCAGATGCCTTTATCTAAGGCGACTTACAGGTGTTACAGGGCAGTACAGGGCTACAATGCAAGATTAATATTTATAACAAGTTATTACAAGTTTATTTACAGTAAGTGCAAATTATAGTACTAGAATACAATATGAACTAGGATGCAACAAGTTAGGATTACAACAAGTTATATCTGCAGTGACAGATTAGCAGTGCAATAGTGCAAGGATAGCGCATCAGCTGAGGATCCAGTAACGTGGTGCTGAGGTCAGGCGAGTCCAGTGCAGAGCAGGAGGGGCGGATCAGGAGATCTACAAGCGCAGTCTGAACAGGGGGGTCTTGAGAAGGCGGCGAGAGGCAGTGAGAGACGGAGCAGTCCTGAATTTCTCCGGCAACTGGTTCCACCCCAGGGGGGCTAGGGATGAGAAGGAGCGGGCTCGGAGAATGGAGAGTGGAAGGCATGACCAGTCAACCAGTAGAGGAGGAGCGGAGAGGGTGAGAGGGGGTGTAGGGAGAAAAGAGGGATTGGAGGTAGGTGGTGAAGAGAGTGATAGGCAAGAACAATTGTCTTGAATTGAATGAGGAGATAGGGAGCGAGTGGAGGGTGCGAAGCAGAGGGGTAGCATGAGAGTAGCGAGGTTGGGAGAAATCAAGACGAGCAGCAGAATTTTGAATGAGCTAAAGGGGGCGGATTACAGAAGCAGGGAGACCAGCAAGGGGACAGTTACAGTGGTACAATCTGGAGAGTACAAGAGCTTGGACCAGGAATTGGGTGGAGTAAGTAGTGAGGAAAGGACAGATTCCTTTGATGTTGCTAAGAAAGAAGCAGCAAGTGTGTGACAGGGAGGAGAAGTGTTGAGACAAGGAGAGGGAGGGGTCAAGAGTAACACCCAGGCTTTTAGCAGAAGGAGATGTAGAGAGAGTGATAGAGGTAAGGGAGACTGAGATGGAGGGTCACAGGAGGGAGAGGAAGCAGAAGGAAAGTAGAGAAGGTCAGATTTAGAGAGGTTGAGTTTGAAAGGGTGAGAAGGGTCAAGAGAAGGTTTCTTAAGAATGGGGGTGATGTGAAGGCTGAGGGAAAGGAGCCAGAGAGATAGATGTGAAACATCATGTAGCACCCCCACTGGATCAATATGGGAATAAAAAATAAGTCCACAAACCAGAAAGATGTTTTAGCAAACGTATTCTCTCTCTCTCTCTCTCTCTCTCTCTCTCTCTCTCTCTCTCTCTCTCTCTCTCTCTCTCTCTCTCTCTCTCTCTCTCTCTAGTTGAGTGTGTGAAGCGAATCCGACCCCAGCAGTGGCCCCCCCGCAATAATGAGTGCAGCTGTGAGGGTGAGTGCCCACTCAGTCTCAAACTGGGTCCACATCAAAACTCCCTTCCCTGTAGGAGTGTGCTGCCAACAGCACCCACTCACACTTCTATAGAGCCTTTCATCACAACAAGTTCAATTGTTAAATTAAATACAGAATTTGATAAAAACAGAAATTAAAAAACAGATTAAAATGTGGTTTTAATTGTAAGATTAGAAGAACTAAGATAAAATATAAATAATATGGTTTAATTTAATGTTTTTTTTTTGTAAGATAAAAAGCCAGTTTGTAAACACAGAGCAATCAATACAACTGAAAAAAGGACAAAGCGAAAATGCAGTTTTGATTTTAAAATAGGAAAACTAAAAGTTGAAAAGCTATTGTATTGCTTTTTTTCAGTATAAAAAATGCTTCCTTATGAAAAAAAAAATGTTAAATTGATTTTTTTGTTTGACCTCCTGTGACGAAGTGCCCGCCCCTGTGTGTATTTTCTGTTATATGTTACGTGTTGTGTGTAAATGTTGGTGTATTGTAGTTGGTACACGGGATAAACGGGTCTGTGTTTCACATGTTATTTAAAATGTATAATTGTATTTAGGCACGGGGATTGCACATCACATCACGTGCAGATAAAATGTGTATAATGTGTGTCACGGGATTGCACTTAATTAATTCACGTGCAGTTGTACCGAGATTCCAATTGAATGATTGACTAGCAATCGAGTCTCGGTACAACTGCATAAAAACAGCATTCTTCACTCACTCGGGGTTGGGTGTTCGGTGAGTAGAGAACGGGAGAGAGAGAAGGAGAAAAGAGCTAAAGTTAAAGTAAATTGATAAGTGTTCTTACACATCGTGTTTGTCTGTTCCTTTACTGTTTAGTCTGTTTTGTTTATATATTTATTTTGGCGTAAGTGCCGTGTCCTGTGTTTTTGTTTGTTACCAGCGTTTATGTTCTGTTCTGTTTATTTATTAAATGCTGAGCGAAAGCATTCGCTCAGCTTCACCAAACTCCACCTCTCTCTCTGTTTATTTTCCTGTTTCTGGTCTGACTCCGCCCACTCCGGCCGTCTTTGTGACACGTGGTGTCAGAAGTGGGCGCAGGTACCCCAGCACGCACTCGTCGGACTGTAGCCTGGTGAGCAAGTCCGGGGCGGACTTGAGGCTGGCAGGGGAGAGTGTAGCGTGCACGGGGGAAGGCAGCAGCAGGGCTGGTAGGTGATGTAATCACGCACGGAGACATAAGCCCGATATACGCTCCTTGCAAAGGAGCCATTTCTTTTTGTTCAGCTGTATCGGCGCTATGCTTCAGTGCGAGAGGTCCCGGGTTCGCGCCCGCCCTCCGCCTGTGTGTGGATTTCCTCGCCCTGTGTGATTCGCCTGTCTGCGGGGAACCAGGAACGCTACATTGGTGTCAGAAGTGGGACAACAGCGCCTCCAAGCGTCAGACCAGGGATACGGCGGGTGGAAAATTCATTTAAAAAAAAAAAAATGGGATGGGAAGAAAGGCAGCCATGGCGTAATCACCAGGAGGAGTTGAAGGAAGGAGGGGCTCCACGGTGTGCCTCCTGCATGGAGTATGGGCACCTCCGGGAAGTTTGCCCCTATGAAGACCCTCTCTTTTTGAAGGCCCTCGATCAGGGAGAGGTGGAGGATGGGGAGGAGTGGCTTCGCCTAAAGGCCACGAGACCAGTCCACCGCCAGGAGCTGCCTCTGCCTCTTCCCACTGCAGTTTCTAGTTTAATAACAAAAAAACCAAAAACACAGGACACGGCACTTACGCTAAAATAAATATATAAACAAAACAGACTAAACAGTAAACGAACAGACAAACACGGTGAGTAAGAACACTTATCAATTTACTTTAACTTTATCTCTTTTCTCCTTCTCTCTCTCCCGTTCTCTACTCACCGAACACCCAACCCCGAGTGAGTGAAGAATGCTGTTTTTATGCAGTTGTACCGAGACTCGATTGCTAGTCAATCATTCAATTGGAATCTCGGTACAACTGCACGTGAATTAATTAAGTGCAATCCCGTGACACACATTATACACATTTTATCTGCACGTGATGTGCAATCCCCGTGCCTAAATACAATTATACATTTTAAATAACATGTGAAACACAGACCCGTTTATCCAGTGTACCAACTACAATACACCAACATTTACACACAACACGTAACATATCACAGAAAATACACACAGGGGCGGGCACTTCGTCACACCTCCTACCAAATAGACACTTTTATGATATTTTAAAGTTATACATGTGTTGTGAAAATGATTCACATTTTGTACTTGTGATTGTAGCTAAGAATATAAATCCATATATCTTACCTGTTGTTTATTTCCATTAACTATAGCAGTCTCAAATGTGCAGTTTTGAAAGAAACACATGTTATAGGAAATTTTGTATCTTCATTTTCAAACATGATCTCTGGTACTACACTAGGTTAAATAAAGTTCTGTTTGCAAGCCTTGCTTTTAAACTGTCTTGCATTTCCTGGGTCATCTGGAAGGTGAAATTGTTCCCACGACTTCGCTGGTTTCTTTCCTGTCATTAACCAGCCAGCGGCTTCCCCCATTGACTGACGCGATTTCAGCCAATAACATGATCCAGAAAACACTGCTGGGGTGACCAAGGAAATAAAGCGGTAACATACTTCCTGAAGACAATGCAAGCAAACTGAGAACTTTCTTTAACTTATTAAAAGCACTTGCTTGGTAGAACACTTTCAAAACCATATTTGAGACCCATGTAGCAAACAGAAGCACAAAATGAATAAGATTCTCTCTCTCTCTCTCTCTCTCTCTCTCTCTCTCTCTCTTTCTCTCTCTCTCTCTCTCTCTCTTTCTCTCTCTCTCTCTCTCTCTCTCTCTCTCTCTCTCTCTCTCTCCAGTGTTGCCCAATAAGCAGCTTTCGTGTCGAAAGACGTTCCCACCGCGGTCCAATCAAGAGAAGCTGAAAATGATGGAATGTCTCTGTAAGAAACACAGGCATGGTGAGTGAGCAAAAGTGTCGCATCGTCCCATAGTAAAAGCAGAGCAAAGTGTAATCAAGCACAGTGAAAGCACAAAGAGGTATGGCAAAGCATCCTAAAACAACTAGTATAGCCATGGAAAAAACATGGTAAAACCTGCCATGCTCGTCAGCTTGTCTCTGATTCAATCTCTCCGTCGCACTGGCTACTGAGTCCAGCCTCTCTGGGATTTAATTTGTCTCTGCCTGTTTCAGTCTGCAGGCTGTGTCACTAACTCTGGAGCTGGTCAGGATCTGCCTGTGCTTTAGGTTTTTATAACGGTGAGGTAATCTGCCAGGGGGGATTTTGTGCTCAGGTAACAATCTAATGTATTTGTTCTTCCTGGTGTGATGTATACTGGTTCACCAGGCAAATCCCAGTGTTTTTTTACAAGCTTAAGAATATAATAGAATTCATGAATGAGCGGAGGCTATTCCACACATGTGACCTTATCCAGTTCTGAGCAGATGATTGATCTCAAGACTTTGTCAAGTCGGGTCTTAAAGGATCCCAGTGATTCAGCCTCAACAGCATGACTAGGTATCCCATTCCATCCTCTCCCCACTCTCTGTGTGAAGAAGTGTCTCTTTCCCTCTGTCCTGAGTCTGTCTCCACTTAATCTCCAACTGTGTGCCCTCTGGTCCTGGTTTCTGTGCTGTGTTGGTTAGAGTTATCTTGGTTTCTTTGCTCTATTGGTTTATTATTATTATTATTATTATTATTATTATTATTATTATTATTATTATTATTATTATTATTATTATTATTTTTATTTATTTCTTAGCAAACACCCTTACCCAGGGCGACTTACAGTTATATACAAAAAATACATATCAAGAATTACAGTACAATTAAGAGCAAAGCTACAAAATACAATGACTTCAGTCGTAATAAGAGCAAATACAAAACACAGTACGATTTGATATCGGGGCAGCTCAAGAGCAGATAACAGTGTTGATAGTTGATAGACATCTGTAGGAAGGTCATTCCACCACTGCGGAGCGAGGTTGGAGAAGGAGCGGGCTCTGGAGGCAGGGGAGCGTAGAGGAGGTACAGCCAGTCTTCTGTGCTGGCGGAGCGGAGAGGTCGAGTGGGGGTGTAGGGAGAGATGAGGGTCTGGAGGTAGCTGGGTGCAGTCTGGTCAAGGCTGTGCTGTATTGGTTAGTTATCTTGGTTTCTGTGCTGTATTGGTTAGTTATCTTGGTTTCTGTGCTGTATTGGTTAGTTATCTTGGTTTCTGTGCTGTGTTGGTTAGTTATCTTGGTTTCTGTGCTGTGTTGGTTAGTTATCTTGGTTTCTGTGCTGTGTTGGTTAGTTATCTTGGTTTCTGTGCTGTGTTGGTTAGTTATCTTGGTTTCTGTGCTGTGTTGGTTAGTTATCATGGTTTCTGTGCTGTGTTGGTTAGTTATCTTGGTTTCTGTGCTGTGTTGGTTAGTTATCTTGGTTTCTGTGCTGTGTTGGTTAGGGTTATCTTGGTTTTTGTGCAGTATTGGTTAGTTATCTTGGTTTTTGTGCTGTATTGGTTAGTTATCTTGGTTTTTGTGCAGTATTGGTTAGGGTTATCTTTGTCAGCTACTATTGAGATTAAGACTTTGTAACACTTTCTCTCTCTCTCTTTCTCTCTGTCTGCAGAGCTGCATAAGAAACTCCGTCAGGACCTACAAAACATGTGCAAAAGAATAATCAACACCAATCCACCAATCCCCATCCCACTAGCCCGGTGAAGGGGCGGGGCTTCCTCCTCTATATATATATATATATAGGAGGTATACTACAATGTTTGTGTGGCTTTGTAATAACTGTTTAAAGCTTCTTTTAAAATTAAACATGTTAAAACTTGTCTAATATATATATATATAATTTTTATTTAGTTCAATGCTTTTCCCCATATTGGTGTGCAGTTTCTGTAGAAATACTTTCTTAAAAAAACTTTCAATGCCAGCGTTTAGAGTAAATGTCTTTGGTTGAAGACATTGTGAAAGGCTGCTCATGAAAACGTTTGTCATTGAATTTATTAAGGGTCTTTAAGTTTCTGAATATGATTTTTTTCAAGGGCTTATAAAATACTGTAATAAATGACTCCCCTTTAAGAATAATGTATTTTGCAGCAGGTTCTTTATTGAAAGATCGTGAAATCTGTAAAGGTGTTGCAGGTTTGCTAATCCGTAGGATCCTTTTCAATGTGTTCTTATATGATGGTGAATAAAATATCTAAATTATGTTCATATAGTTTTTTTGTTTTGTTATGTCTCAATCAGAAAATTCTAGGTGATGCAAAATTTTGGCCATAGCTGTATATAGACAGCCTGGCCAATCTTAGGATCTCTTACTATCGGGTACTCACTTTTTCTGTATTTATATTTCAATTCTTTGTGTTTAATATTTAACTGTTAATCATATCTATGTTAATCTTTTCCTCACAAATGAATATTTTAATATGTATTTTTTTTCAATACAATTTTAAAATAAACCTGACTATTGTCTTTTTTTAAGTTGTGGTACCTCTCACTGCCAGTCTGTATTTCCACTGAAGATTTTTTGGGAAGGGTATAGTTAGCACACTGTGGTCCCATTCCACCAATGACAGCAGTGCACTTCAAACCACACCCCCAGCACCCCTAGCTGCTGCGCCCCTGGAGGAACTTATTGAAAAAAAAAAAATTCAGCCTGTAATTCAAGACAGCATTGCAAGGTTGCAACACAGTTTCTCAAACTGATCAGGTCATGAAATCTCTGCGTATTTTAAAAGAGATCAAAGTGGTAACCAATATATTTAACTTTAATATTGGAAAACCATGCTGTATATGCTATACGTTTTACCTAAAAAAAAATATTAACAGAAGAAGAATGAGGAGGAGGAGGAGGAGAAGATGATGATCTGGAATCAGAAACACATAATTTAAAATATCTTCTTGTTGAAAAATAGACGTGTGTTTTACATATAGTTTTATCATGGAACTGCCCCCTGGTGGTGACAAAGCAATGTTACAGAATCTGTTTCTCTGTTTTTAGACTGGCGCTGGTTCTTACTAATATAAAGACACTTGGGTAGATCTATCCTAGATGACGTAGGTCCATGACAGGCAGCTAAAACTGACGAGCTGACATCATGGTCAAAGCAGCACAAACTTATCAAAAAACAGAACACTGCATTTGGATTATTATCACACTCTGGTTAATAGCGCATCAGCCATTCAACTAATTTCCACGCCTCTTAATATCACTTTGGAAAAAGTTCCCGTGTCAGTAAGTTGCTGTACATTATTGAAATATTTAGACATATAAAGAAGCCCAGTCGAGCCCACAGAACAACGTTTACCACGTTCTTATTAATATTACAATGTGTTGTACAGTATAGTAGACGGTAGATTGAAAATACATTTTGTAATCAGTGCAACAGGACTATGTTTCGAGTTACACAGCAAAACATGCTTATTTGGTCTCTGTACAAAATCAGTTTCAGACTGAGATTACACGACCGCACCCCCTGGTGGTCAAACCACCTCACTTCAGAAATTCGAGATTTAAAAGGATTTTGCAGAATTGCAATATGCACAACGTGTAAGCACAATGCATCCATCAGCAGCAGATCCAGTTCAATTGGGACAGTCTGTGTCTGTCGAGAGTCCAATGAGAAGGACGAGAGGCGGGTTTTAAATCGACGTGTAGGCAGAGCGTGAGTGCTGTGAATATATTATACTGTCAGGGAAATATTGAATTCACTAATATATAACAAATATACAGACTTGTGATGCATTCAGGTTTGTGCGTAATGAATGCAGATTGGATTGTAGACTGCAGGGTGATACTGGGAACGAGATGAGTTTTACACACTGGTTTCATGGGGCAGCTGGAAATGTGGCAGTATTGCAGTTGCTTCACCAGATTGCAACCATTAACCTATCCCCGAGCAACACACTGCACTAGAAATACCATACAGATAAATGTAGTATTCCTTACATCCACTAGAGGGCAGAGTGTTGCAGGGGGGGACAAGTAAGTCATGATTTTGAGAGCTCTGTTGAGACACCAAGGTAATAAGATCACGCTGTGTATGCTGTGTATGCTTCCTGAAATTATCTGCAGCCCGCAGAGTGGGGAGTGGGTACTAAAATGATGCTTTCATTTTTCACACTCCATAGCTGACAAACTAAGTTGGTTTTGGAAGTCATTGTGGAAAACCTTTGACTTTTGACCTCCAGGTCAAGGTCATAGAATGCCCAGCTGATACTCTGTTTTTGAGTTTTTCATGACAGAAGTAGAACTTATGATCGGTAGAACTTTTAATTTTAATATATATATATTTTTTAGAATTAAACAGCTAGGTAGGAACTTGGTTCTTATTACATTTGAAGTAAATCTGTTAATCATAAATAAGCCAAAATAGTCTCTGTTTCCGCCTCTCTCAAAGTACCATTGACCAAGAACCACAACCACAGACCCAACAATGATCTGCGAAGGATTCACATGTACTGGACAGGTGTTCATTGTGCAACACTTAGTATTATTATTTGGTAGATGTTGGGGTTTATATGTCACTTTTGCCAAAATACAATCACTTTTTTGAATATGGCTAATTACTGAAGATTTGTGAGACAACTTTACCAAAATGAAACTAAGACGAAAAAATTGCAAGAAAAAGCAATTGAAGAGCTTTTGTGGTAAATTGATGTTTATCAGATTTAACTTTTATGTACAAAATCCATTTAATATTTGTTTTTCATTGATTGCATACATGTGTTTATATAATATGCCTAATAATTCTAGGAGGACTGTAACATTTTGATATCTGTATTATTATTATTATTATTATTATTATTATTATTATTATTATTATTATTGATACAGAGTGTTTTATGGTCAATTCTCAATCTTGGTGCACTGATAATATACAACGTAGTTGACTGTACAGTAAAATACATTGAAATAAGGATATATATATATATATATATATATATATATATATATATATATATATAATGATTTCCATTACACGAGAGTAGATGTTAAAACTTCATGCTGATTTGAACTCGGCTCTCGCCAAGATAAGCACCAGCTAAGACGTAGCTTTACAGTAAACTAATGTGATCCGTCTGTGTCTCCATCCATTTGCGTTTCCTTCCATCTGATGATGTAGATATCCTTCTGTCTGGTGTTGATGGCTGAAGTGTAATGCTGTAAATGTAGTGCTGGGACTAATATCAATTTCTCTTTTTTTACATGTATTCGAATGGAGAAAAAATGTCTGTCAGTCAGAAATTACATAGTTGACAAAAATGAGAAATACATATCACAACCTGTTTAGCCTTGCACCAATTTACCACTTTGTCAAACACTGGCAACAGTTTCTAAAAAATAGCACTGTGTGGGATTTAGATAGATAGATAGATAGATATTTATATAGATAGATAGATAGATAGATAGATAGATAGATAGAGATAGATAGATAGATAGATAGATAGATAGATAGATAGATAGATATGATTTAAATGCAGAGCCTGCTTTGACCTTCCCCTCCACTTTCTCAGCTGTGATTGACACCGGCAGGTCTCAGGACCCTAGGAGGTGATCGTCCAGCTGTCCCCTCATCCTATTTATATCACCTGCTCTCCTCACACCAGCTAGGAGCAAGAGTCACAACTGTGAATCCCACAACGCCATGAGGTTATTACAACTGTGCAACACACCCTGTCAAAAAAAAAAAAACACAGGGGAAGAAAAGAGGAAAGAAAGAAAGAAAGAAAGAAAGAAAGAAAGAAAGAAAGAAATGTAATGTTTAACCTTTTTATCAAAAATTTAAAAAGGGGACATTTTTCACTGCTGCACCTGACCTGCGTGGCTTACTTTTCAATCACAAATTAGATGAAAATAAAGCATAACCAATACGTAGGCAAATTCTTAGCGTAATATGAAGGTTAAAAGAAGTATGAATTATAAATAAAATAAATGAATGGACTAAAATGGCATTAACGACTCAAGTTTAGGCGGAGACAGCGCAGCAGAAGAAACGTGACTGACAGCAAAATAAACCAAAACATCCTTGCAGTTTTATGACTGTCACCATATGCATCCAATAGAAAAGCATACTAGGCGGGACTAAGAATAAAAATACGGCGGGACTGGCCAATAGTTACTACAGGGGTCCGGGGTTCTGGTTTAGGAGGCGTGTCTCAATCGAGATGACGGACACATCGGAGGCGAGCCAATAGGCATTGCTAATTCTTTATTTGGGCGGGGTCGAAGTTATCATGCAGGCCAGGTGGGCGTAAGCCTCCAAATTTCGATTCAGGTTGACAGCCAGCGCAGCCAGCCAATCGCGAAAAAGGTCTTGAATGAACGGCGGGGCGATTAGCCAATTGAAGACCGGCATTGCGGTGTTGGGCGGGTTTTTCTGGCGGGGATTCTCTCCTGCTGAAGGGGGGGGGGGGGTCCCCGGGTCAGTTAGTGCGAGTCTCTAGCGTGCGGCTCAGCAGGGGCATTAACAGCTACAGGACCGGTGTTACAATTAAAAGAAACCGATTCCAAAAATTAAGGAGTCACAACCCGTTTATTATTTACTGCCGCAAACAGAGCTTTGGAGAAGGGTTTCCGGTCCTTTTTTATTTTATTACAGTTTATATAAAAAAAAAATACATGTCCTTTAATAACGACTGCTGGAGCATTAGTCCTAACAACGAGGTGGAAGCGCCGCTTTCCGGTGGTCGTGTAGCTGTGCGTTTCCTTTCATAATAAAGCGGCCGGGCGGAGAAGCGTTTTAAGCGGTGGCTACAGCGGCGCCTTCCCCAGCGACACTGGAAGTCCGCAAGCGACCCAACAGCAGCGGCGGCGGGCCGGCTAAGCTGGGGGTGCCCCCCGACACAGACGGAGCCGGGGCGGTCAGGGAACTGCAGAGGAGCAGAGAGGCGGCGAACATGGACGGACTCACAGTGGAGGTCCGCGGGTCCAACGGGGCCTTTTATAAGGTGAGGAAAGCGGAGGGTCTGTATTTTTTTTTGTCACTCTTTCCAATATTTGGTGTCCTGGACAAGCGAAAATAGCAATGGAAGGCCCATGCTGTGTTTTTTTATACATTGCGGGATGGGACTCGTTGCACTTTTATTGCCCTGCAGAAACCTGGGCGTTATAAATAATGCTCCTGTTTGTTGTAAACAATGCGAAATGTGGCACTCGCTAACCGGGCCTCTGTTACTGACAGTTTCAGCGAAATTAAAATATGTCGTTTATGACCACAGAGGAACTGTGTGGTTGTCAGCAGTCTTGATTTTAGTGTGTTGTTTTTGAAACGCAATCGATAACTCGGCGAAACCTGGAAATGCAGTCGATTTAAAATGAATTGTGACGGGTCAGGTGTCCACCATTTGAAAGACGATGTTTTTTTGTTTTTTTTATCACAAAATGCGATACTTTCTGTTACTGCAATACAATAGAAATTACTGGGTCGCCTTTAGTTTATCCATCTTATCTGTTGTATTGCATTACAGTGAAATAACTCCGTGGAAGGTTTAGACAGACCTTTAACGACCACACAAGGACTGTACGGTATAGATGGCTTTATTTAGTGATTTTTAACACGGTAGTGTACTGATAGTAGACCGATCCTATAAATACTCAGTATATTTTTAGTGTAGTGTTTCGGCATGTTTTCCCCAGCCCACCAATAATATAATATTGTATGCTATTGTAAGCTACTGCTCCCCAGCAGTATTTTGATCTGCATCAAACACATTTAGAGAGGTTTCTTAGTAACCCTCCCAGTCCCTCTGCTCTGACCACTAGAGCCTCCCTCCCTCCCTCCCAGTCCCTGGGCTCAACACTAGAGCCACACTGCTTCCCTTCCTCCCAGTCCCTGGGCTCAACACTAGAGCCACACTGCTTCCCTCCCTCCCTCCCTCCCAGTCCCTGTGCTCAACACTAGAGCCACACTGCTTCCCTCCCTCCCAGTCCCTGGGCTCAACACTGCTTCCCTCCCTCCCTCCCTCCCAGTCCCTGAGCTCAACACTGCTTCCCTCCCTCCCTCCCAGTCCCTGAGCTCAACACTGCTTCCCTCCCTCCCTCCCTCCCAGTCCCTGAGCTCAACACTGCTTCCCTCCCTCCCAGTCCCTGAGCTCAACACTGCTTCCCTCGCTCCCTCCCAGTCCCTGGGCTCAACACTGCAGCCACACTGCTTCCCTCCCTCCCTTCCAGTCCCTGGGATCAACACTGCAGCCACACTGCTTCCCTCCCTCCCAGACCCTCACCTCTCAACACTAGAGCCACACTGCCTCCTTCTTCTCAGTCTCTCAGCTCTAACCACTAGAGCCACACTGCTTCCCTCTCTCCCAGTCCCTCCTCAGCTCCACTAGAGCCACACTGCTTCCCTCCCTCCCAGTCCCTCCTCAGCTCTAACCACTAGAGCCACACTGCTTCCCTCTCTCCCAGTCCCTCGGCTCAACACTAGAGCCACACTGCTTCCCTCCCTCCCAGTCCCTCCTCAGCTCTAACCACTAGAGCCACACTGCTTCCCTCCCTCCCAGTCCCTCGGCTCTAAGCACTAGAGCCACACTTACATTTGTACACACTGTTTACATCCAATTGAGCTTATCCAATTGTGAAAGAACTTGGTTAGGTCATTCTTTAGCACAAGAAATTGTGATCTTTGCAGGGTGTTCTGTAACACTTTTGGGCTGCAACTCGACATGAAAAGTATGCCATTAAGTAACACTTGTATTGAGGGGTTTGATCAATGTTTCCATCAGTTAGAAACCCACATTAGCCCTGCTGCTGCTGCATCCAGTCCTGGGGTTCAGAACTCCCTCAATGAAGTATATTAATGAAATGATCAGGAGGGGTTTTTTTTTTTATAAAAATACATTGTTCCTTCCTCATTGCTGTGTGAGCAGCTCCTATTAGTAACCCTGCAGGCTAAGGTGTGAGGTATTAATGCTGTGGAGGCTGATCTGCCATTTGAACAGCGCTGTGCAAGACTGGAGCTATCAGTAACTTTATGAAGTGATCACCATGACCTGCATCTGCTGCACACACATGTCGTTGAGATGATTCCACCACAGATGAGGATTTATAATCGACAGTGAATACGGAAGAGAGTAGTTTCACCACATCAGATTAACAGTGGATGGTTTTGTGGCAAACTTTGCCTTTTATGGTCTTGTTCAACATGAATGCAGCGTTCTCAAAGTGTGCAGTTCAAGTAAAGAATACAAGAATGGGGTGGAGAATGAAACTAATTACTTAAACTTCTAAATTTACTTATTTCCAAATTATATATATATATATATATATATATATATATATATATATATATATATATATATATTAAAAGTGTTTGTTTAAATGCATTGCAGCTAATGGATCATTCCAGGTCAAGTGGACCAAATTGGGAAGTGCGTTGGAGGAAGTAGTGGCGAGAGAGGTGTTGCGTGCATGAAAAAGAACTAAATCCTGCAGCCCCACAAGGGAGGGGGACCTTTTGAGGGAACTAGATCAATCATTTTAATTGGCTTTCCAACATTAAGATAATTCGTTGAGGCTATGGGTGTTGCTAGTTTAGAGTTGAAGTGTTAAACTCTTAAACGTGCAGGTCCGCTTGTTTGCCTTAATGTCTCCGTGGTAGTAAGCGTTCGGTGTAGGCCAATTTTATTTCAGATTTAATATTCAGTCTCTTGTGGTGCTGCACACAAACTTACACACACATAGTGACTTATAGCTTTGATTGGTTAGAAACATCGACAGTGTGTTCAAGTTTAAATTTTATAATAATCATTCAGAAAAGCCCTAGGTGACGTTGGAATGCAACCCCTATTACTCTCTACTCTAGAGCTAAACCATTTTCCCTTGAGCTAGTGACTTTTGAGGACTGACTTGGGAGGTTCTGAATGAATGAACAGCCCCATCTGTCTCTCTCTCTGTGCTACCCCTGCCCCTCTCTCTTAGCCCCAAATAAGGAGCTGCCACACTGCCCTGAGGCTTGTGGTATTCACACCCCTTGATAACTAGTCCTGCCTCTGCTCTGTACAGTGATTGACGAGGAACAGATTGAGATAGGGAGAGAGGGGGGGTGAAATCATGTTCTCTATGTCAAACATGCCAGTCATTTTCCATTGCCAATCGCAAGTAAATCAAATTGCACAGTATTCCCTATATATGTTATAGAATAATTTGTATGGGAAATCACATGGCTGTTGCATCATGTCTGATGTCTGGTTGTGGTTTTTCTCAGAAATGTGGGGCTGCATAGTTTTTTGAGGTTATTCCTGTTTAATAATTAAATGACTAGAATACGAAGCCTACACGTTTTCTTCAAAGCCGCAGTCTCTGTTGTATAAATCTAGGTTTCAAAATTCAAACCCACTGTGTTCAAGATCATGTGTTTTACATGTTAAAGGTCTGAGAAAAGCCCCAGATGAAATGAATTGCATATTCCCATAAGGATTAGTCACCAGCACAGTGACATTACAACTACCTGGAGAACGGAAGAAGAAATCGCTCAGAATAAGCCTACACTGAATTTGATACACATGGAGGGGGGGAGGATAATTTGCGTAGTGTTAATAAACCTCCAGTGGTAGTTCCATTAAAGGTGAAACAATACGACGTGTTTTTTTTTTTTTTTAGAGTGATTTTTGCTGTTTAGTTTTGTGATGCCTGCAGTTTAAATGACACGCTCTTTCAGCTCTGTCCAGCCCATCTAAGGCAGATGACATAAAAAGCAAAGCAACAGCTAAAACACACTGGCCGGTTACAAAACCAAGTATTAGATCAGCATTTGGAAGAACAGCACCTACAGTATTTTCACTTTTAATATTGAGAACTGGAGGAGTCTGTTCCTCCCTTCCAAACGCACCGTCCATTTCTCACACCCTGTCCAGAACCTTCTCTGCTCCATTTGTAGGCTTACGGATCAATTTTCCATTCTGGGGACTAGTAAGTCTTTTTATTTATTTTTTTCCCCCATGCTTTTTATCAGTTTATTGATAATTAAACCTGGCAATTGAACATACATATAATGTTGATACTTAAAATTAAGTAAAAGCAGTGTGGAGTAGTGGTTAGGGCTCTGGACTCCTGACCGGAGGGTCGTGGGTTCAATCCCAGGTGGGGGACACTGCTGCTGTACCCTTGAGCAAGGTACTTTACCTAGATTGCTCCAGTAAAAACCCAACTGTATAAATGGGGAATTGTATGTAAAAATAATTTGTAAAAAATAATGTAATTGTATGTAAAAATAATGTGGTATCTTGTAACAATTGCAAGTCGCCCTGGATAAATAATAAAAATAATTATTTTTTTCATTTAAAGCCAAGATTTTCAATCAGACTGTAATAGTAAACACCTGAAGACACTTCAGACGTAATGTTTGTAAGCATCACTTGGCTCATTGCTGGCATTAAAATAAGCAGGAAAACTTATCTTACAACAGTTCAGAAAATAAAATCCAACACTGTTGTGTGGGAATCATTGACAGCCTTCCAGTGACGCTGTAGTTCAGTCCACAAACGAAGGTTATTTTAAAAAGACCTGTTCAGCTTATTGCTGGCATTACAATAACAATATTAAACAGTTTAGTGACAGTCCAGCAGTGTCATGTGAGAGTAATCCTATTTGCAGGACTCCACCAACGAAGTTTAGGGTTTTACTGGCATTACAGTAACCAGGATAAAATATGAAACACTTTGATAAAAAAAAAGGCATGTTGACGGACTCGTTGCTCTAAACCGGTTCACTGCTGCGTGTCACCGGATTGTCATTTAAATAGCACCCTTTAATTAATCCTCCCAATTGTTTCTTTGCCAAGTCTGCCTTATTTGCAGAGATGTCTCCAGACAGAATGTCTTTATGAAACAGTGTGTAGTGTAGCGACTACATCCTTTACATAGTAAAGCCATCAATTACCTTTAAGGTAGAGCTAGAAAAATAGCTTTGAGCTTGTTTCTTCATCGTCAGATAATATAATTAAAATTAGAAACTGTCATGGTTTAACATTGATAATTATAGCTTTAAATGCAGGTAGAGTGAAAAGAAATAAACTAGACAATAATTAAATATGCAATTTAATTTAGCTTACTCTGGGAAAGCCCCTCCTCCTTGGAGCTGAGTTTTTCAGCTTTGAAGAATGTAGTGCTTTTGCATTTTGCTGTCTTTTTGCTTTCTTGTTCTCTACGTCAGGGTTTCCCAGTCGTGGTCCTGGGGGACCCCCTGTGTCTTCTGATTTTCATTCCAACCGAGTTCTCAATTACTTAATTGAACCCTTAATGGACTATTTAGATCTTTTTTAATTGTTTTCAGCTTTTAAGCAGTTGGAGATTAAGTTGACTCTACAATTTTATCAGCAACTTGAAATCGGCAACTTTGGAAGAGCTGAGAACAATTAAAAAGGTCTAATTAAGCACATTATTACATTAGTCGTTCAGTTAAGGGTCTAGTTCAGTAATTGAGAGCTCAGTTGGAATGAAAACCAGCAGACACAGGGGGGTCCTCAGGACCAGGGTTGGGAAACCCTGCTCTATGTGTTTGACTGGCAATATGATCTTAATGGTATTGACTCGTACATGATCAATCGAATGACAGCAACATTTGCAGAATTGCATCCTATCATCCTCCTATAGATTATCAGAAAATGTTTTAGCTCTGTCTTTTGCTGAAACAACCTGGCTGCAGCCGCCAGGATGAGTTTCAGCAGAGACGCGTGAGAAGTCACATGATGAATTAACTCAACATGGCGGGGTTGTAGTGCAAAAAAAACACCAGAAAACTGGAATTGCGAGATGAAAAAGGCAACACTACAAAATTCAATTTCCAAAATGCCTAATTCCATTCCCAATGCCTAATTCCGCGATTCCAAGATCTCGGAAAATCAGTAGCCCTACATTTCCATTAAACTCATACTCAATAGTGCTGAATTTAGTAATGCTAAAAGAAACTTACATTTTTTAACTAGAAATGTTTGTCATTGAATTTAAGTTTCTTCCATTTAGTATTGCAAAGTTGTCATTAAACTCCAGAGGTGTAGCTGCTACAAGCCCACACGCTCTGCAATGGGGATGCAAGTCCGTTATGATCGGTTTCGTTGTTTATCAATTCTTTGTGTTTTTGACGTCAAATTGGTTTTCAGTAAAAAAAAAAAAGATATGAAAGATTAAAACCGAACTGCCTTTGTGCAGCCAAGGGAATGGAACATACCATTCTTAAACAAAACAGCCCTAGACATCTGAACACCCAGATTAAGTATGAAGCCACGGTTATCCCTCCTGAGGGCAATCGGGTAAGTCTTGTCATAACATTTGATTTATGTTACCATAAAAAATAAAGGGATGTTAATATGAACCGTCTACACGCAGCGAATTGTGCAATGAACTGCTGAAAACGTCACTGGCTTAGTGATGAGACTGCCAATGCTATTTCATTGTACAAGTTCGGTGTTATCTTTTATCGGTATCAATTGGTTTGGACTTTTATGCAGATGTCGGTTTTGGTTCGGTTTTGGTCTAGGAAAATCATCACCGTTGCATCCCAAATCTACATCAAAGCTACCTGGATGCAAGAGTCATAGATTTGTACAGAATCTGAAATATTTGCACATCTGTAATGAACATAAAAAGAATCAAAGTTTCTCACAATAAAAAGACCAGTAATGTAAGATAATATCTAAGAAAATGGATTGGTTAGCAACTTAGCACTCAAGTGCTTGGTTTAGCCCGTTTCACTATGCAGTAGTCCATTGGAAAAATGAGCAGTCAGATTTTGAAGAAAAAAAAAAATCACACACACATTTATAGTGCTCAGTTTATTTTAAATGTATAAATCATTGTGCTGAAATAACATTACATTATGTAAAAATATAACTCATACAAGATGGTAGCAAAATCAAACCAATACCTAGAGCACTTTCTTTTTACTTTATCCTGCAGGCTACTGGTAACACAAAATAAATCATGCTGCTGCATTCCCTGTGCACATTACTGTACAATGCAGAAATAGTAAAATATTATTTTAAATTGAAACTAAATTCATTTAGCTCATTTTCATGTACCGAAGCCTTGACACAAAATAGAGATCATGGTGCTGCATTAACACATTATGATACTATACACTGCACACACTTTTAACAGAAATAATCAATCATTTTTGAAGTTACATAGACAATTTTAGTGAATGTGTGGCTGTAAGTTATTATCTATTTCTTAGCAGATGCCCCTTATCCATGGCAACTTACAATTGTTACAAGATATCACGTTATTTTTTTACATACAATCACCCTTTTATACAGTTGCGATTTTACTGGAGCAATCTAGGTAAAGTACCTTGCTCAAGGGTACAGCAGCAGTGTCCCCCACCTGGGATTGAACCCACGAACCTCCGGTCAAGAGTCCAGAGCCCTAACCACTACTCCACACTGCTACCCACTGTAAAACACATAGCCAACCTGCTACTTTTGTTATCTGTTGGTGTGAGGCAGACTGCGTTTCGAACCAGGAGTCCAGCAGTATTTCTGAATGCTTTGCACCCTTTTCAAAATGTTTGCTCGCTGTTAGTTTAATTGTTTAACCGGAGGGTCCGGTAGTTAGATATATTTATAGAATAAGGGAGAGTGTATGAAGTCACGTCACAAAGACACCAGGAACGGCAACTCGGAGCAAACAATTTATTAATATAGTTAATTAAAACAGAGCAGTTAGCAATCTTAAACCTTACCAATAGACCAATTAAACTAGATTAATTATTCTCTGCGAAATAGGAAACACAAGGGGGCAGACACACCCACTGCAAATCCCGTGGAGTCTGAAAATAACTCATTAGTGAACACAAATCACACTACAATCAAATAGTAATAAAATACAATACATTAACTACAGCAAGGTAGCGCAAAGAAAACTATAAACAGATAAATCAAATCATTAATAGTAACCCAAAATAGACAATAACCATATAACACAGCAAAATCAAATGCACAAAATAGGAGGCTGTGTGGTCCAGTGGTTAAAGAAAAGGGCTTGTAACCAGGAGGTCCCCGGTTCAAATCCCACCTCAGCCACTGACTCATTGTGTGACCCTGAGCAAGTCACTTCACCTCCTTGTGCTCCGTCTTTCGGGTGAGATGTAATTGTAAGTGACTCTGCAGCTGATGCATAGTTCACACACCCTAGTCTCTGTAAGTCGCCTTGGATAAAGGCGTCTGCTAAATAAACAAATAATAATAATAATAATCTCTGAGTGAGATTTTATCCCCTCTTTTACTCGTGTTCCCCCCCCCCCCCCCCCCCCCCGTGTCTCTTTGGATCACGCAGTTCAGCTAGTGTCACACTTATTTGATTATTGTGGAGGGGCATGCATTGTGTCCGGCAGATCTGAACGCATGGTGTCTGTGTTAGTGAGGGACTCGAGTGCAGTACTGCCTTTCCTAGTCACCAGACTAGTGTACAGTATTCTAGGTGGGTTGTTTATATATATTTTGTTTTACCGTGAAATGTTTTAGTTTGAGGTGTATCCATACCGTTGGTTAACTACAGTGATGCGTGTTGTGGTTTTGCATCACAATACAACCGATACGTGCCTGTATTACAATATGTCATGTAAAGAAAGTATCAAGATTCATCCATATACAGTGACCCCTAGGTTTTGTGTCTACTCTTTTACTCCTCAAAGGTCCTCAATTCTTCCTGTGCTATTTCATCTTGACCGGTGCCTGTTTAATGAGCTGACCCTGGTCTGGAGTAAATCGTGGGCTTCAGCAGCTGACTCACCTGCTTGCACAGTGAAGCAGGGCGGTCTTGATTGAGTTGCGAGCAGCTGCAGGGAAGCAGGAACACCACGTCACCTTCATGCAGACACCAGTGCAGGGAGCATGGCCCTCCAGAATCAGTGCAGCCTGTTACCTGTGTTTATTATAAGTCATGTATGAGAAGGAAGAGATTCCAGTATAGCTGTCATCCCATGCTTGGAGCATACACCACAATTAAAAAAAAAAAAAAAATTATAAATACTAATCCACCGAGTTACTGTAATACCCCATGTGCAGCTGTCTCATTATAACAGGATTAATTTCGCACAGTTTGAGCAGACAGAACCCACACTGCACAAGATGACATCTCTTAGAATAAGAAACACCCTACACATGATGTACCAACTTCTGGTATTTTGCGTTTTGTAGCTCCATAGTTCGAAAACATTTAAGTGGGTACAAACGCAGAGCAAAACCATTTTTTTTTCAACAATTGGCCTTCATATGTGTTCTAGGTAAATGTATGCCTATGAATTTATTATTATTATTTATTTCTTAGCAGACACCCTTATCCAGGGCGACTTACAGTCGTAAACAAAAATACATTTCAAAATTTATGTAAGTAAAATATCAAGACACATATTCAGTGTCTTCCAAATACAGTAACGCTTTTTGCTTGCATCTCTTCCTTTCAGATATCATCAAATTATTTCTGTGCACATTTATCTTTTGTATTGATTGTACTATGCACTTCTTTATAGGGCTGAAACAGCTAGTTGATTGGAGGGGTAGTCCAGTTTGCAAAATCAGTAGTTGACTAGTCGACTGTTTTTGTATACCCTTCCAAAGCCATGCCACAGAGCTGTGTTGCAGTGATCTCCTGCGTCGCTGCCCCTTTCCCACTGCTGTCCTGTTGCAATTTAGCACAGTGTAGTGCGATTTTTAAACTTGGAGAAGTCACTGTTGGTAAACATTCTTTTTAATCCTCCACAGATTAAACAGATTCTGAGATGACAGTCCTCTTAAACAGTGTGTCGTCTCTGAGCTGCACTGTCCCTTTCCATGCTCGCTGTTACTTTGACTCTTAAGACAAAAGGTTAGCTGGTAATAGAAATGTGATTTGTCCTTGTATTTGTTAATTGAGATAAAAATTGGACAGCTAAGCAATGGAGTCGTCTTGCACGATGTATTGGGTGTTCTCCTTGGGGAACCCAAGCCTGCACAGTGTGCACATGTTTGACCGTCGCGTGATCAGCAAGCATATCCTCATCATAAAGGAAATAATGTTCAGTGTTATGTTTGAAAAAAATCTAGGTTTTAGTGGGTGAATTAAAATAAACCCAAAAGCTACTTTTAATTGCTACTGCAGAGAGCACAAAACCAGCATCTGAAGTTATTTCACATATCAAAGTATTTTAACTTCCCTGGCTGTGACAGTTGTACAGTGTCTGTCCAGCTGTCCCAGTTGACACCCTCCCCCCACCGTCTCCTACTTTCTATCCCAAATGCAGTGGGATATAAATAGAAGCTTTCCCTTGTTCTCGGCGCTTGTGAAACCGGAGCCCTTGACAGGTCTGAGTCCTGGCAGTGCCTGAGTGACAGCTGTGTGTCGCTCTCGGGACCATCACGTGTGTCGTGACTAGTGTATCGTAACATTAGTGTACCTTTCCTTACAATGTGCTGCTTATATCTATGTATGTTTCTGACAAGCATTGTTTGTCTTTTTTGTTTTCTAGGGATTTATTAAAGACATCAATGAAGATTCAGTCACAATTGTTTTTGAAAACAAGTAAGTCACTTTCTTTACCTTTGATACAGCATACAGTGAAACCCTGCTATTGTGACAGGTCTAGGAACTAACCAAATGTGACCTTACGACTGGACCCAGATCATAACTTCCTTTACTCTTATCTAGCATTCTCCCAGTTGAAGATCGATTGAAATTTTATATTCTTCAATTTGGAATATGCAGATATTCCTGAAGAAGTAAATGTTGCTGCTACTTCCTGGTATGAAATGACTTCCTGTGCAACAGGAAGTGATATATAGATAATAAAAGGGGGGCTGTGTCCAGAGATGGCCGCCATATTGATTTTGGTTTCCGAATGATAAGACCTAATGTTTTGTGATGTTGGTTCATGTTTGATCATTGGTATGAGAATTGGTAGTCTTATCCTGTAAAACACTGCCCTGTTTTAACCACTGCCCATGTAAAAAAAATAATAAAGTTGATGATTTTTAATGGATATTTCAAAATGAACTGAAATGATTAAAGGGAGATTACAGTATACTGCTGCGTCGCCTGTCTCCTGTCTGTCTGTAGCATGGCAGCTATGGGAGGAAGTGGTCCAACCTAACGCTACAGCTGCAAGCTCTCCAAACCATCTCTGTAAACCTTTAAGCAAGACTTGTCCAGTTTTACTTGAGCACCTTTTAGCCACTTCCCCCAAAGGTGCAGGTTGGGGAGCTTTTATCAGCTGATCAAGCATGGCCAAGCAGCTGTAAGACTTAAAACAAACAGTGTCTGGCATTAGTTTTGATGTGGTGTGGTTTGTTTGTTTTCCTGGTGTCCAGCACTTAAAATCCCCCAGACCCCACCAGAACAGACACACACCAGAAAGAGGGGGAAGTGCCAGAGGTTTAGTGCTGGCCACCTGCCATTCACAGTGTTTGAGTATTCAGTGTGCACGGTTTAGAGGCATGGTCCATCAGTCAATTTAATACATTGACAAACTTACAAACGGTAAGATTCTGGGGATAGAGTTAAGAGACTAACCGCCGTATTTTGTAAATGTTTACTCTCGTCTTTAACTCCCTTTTTTTTAAAGAGGTTAAACACCTGTCTAAGTTTACAACACTAGAACCAAACAACCACGTTATAAATGTCCAGGTGTTTTGGTTTTGCAACATTAACGTGATTTAATAGAAGTTACAGAATGGAGGAAATGCTTTGAAAATATTGCTCTACATTGCAAGTAGTTCTGAAGTTTATTCCAGGTGTAAGACAGACAGACAGACAGACGGGTGAACAGACAGACAGGCACTCCCCCCCTATATCCCCAGAATCTCTCAAACGTAAACTAAATATTGTTCATTCCAGATTTAATGGCAATTGGATATGTGGTTTTCCGAATCTATGGAAACATGCAAGTGTGAAGTATGACGCACCTCCGTTATATCCAAAGCATTTCAACCCAAGCAGTTGTGTTCTAGTGTTTCACAATCAACCTCTTCGTTCCTGGTGACTAATGAAACAGAAGTAGGTCATGCCCAACACACAAGACGGAGATGCTATGTCTAAAGCTATGGCTGCAGATACTGGAGTCAAGGGTGTTTATCTGAGGAGTTGTTCTATGGTTAATGAAGGATCCGTCCAATTCCTTGCTATTTCATGCCTTTCACCTCTGGAGGAGAGTTCGGGTTGAAATGAGATTGGTCAGTGGTCTTAACCATGTCCTCAGACAGTGGACATCTCAAAGCAAGCCACGCACCATCACTCAAGACTGAGTTAGGGTACAAACAATACTTGATAAGCGTCATTTTATCTATGACTTTTTATCTATGTTGCATTCATTGTGCTGAAATTGATAATTAGTGCTGTGATTAACATGGCTTTTCAGGTTTGATTTATTCTTTCAAAATTACAATTTTAAATTGTCTGTAAAACAAATGTATACTGTATTACAGTGAATAACATCTCTCGCTAGTAAAAACCTGGTGGCTCTCCAGCAGTCATTAAAGAAAGGAGAGTTAAACTCTTTCTTGTGCAGTAGTTCATAAACTGTGTTCTGAACGAAAACAAACATTTCACGACTGTTTGTTCAACTATTCGAATATTTATCCCACCATAAAAAAAAAATGCAACCTCCTTCTTCTCTCCTCCATCCCCCAGTTAAAAATGTATTCTCCTTATCTGCTTGGCTCAGACTTTCCGAGAGTGCTTCCCTAAAAATAACCCAGAGAGGGGGAAGGGGGTTCTCTTGAATTCCTTGGAAACCTCTGTCTCTCTGCCAGCCCTACTTCACATTGCAGAGCGCTCCAGCAACATTGTGTACAAACCCCTCAATACTGACCATCAATAATGCAATACCAGTTCTCTTTTATAGGGATTGTACTGCAGCTCAATAGCAGCGCTGTGTAGTGTTCAAATATTCCTTCCTTTTGAATTAGCAGAAAAAGTAGAATTCATAACATGTTGCAGTAAAACAAACTGTTCCATGCAGCAGAATGTGTTCTTTATTTCAGACATAATAAGTCAGTTCCCTTTTGTGTCTCTTTGATAGTCACGTCTAAATTCTGTTGCATGAACATGGTCATTTTCTGGGCCAGTAAAACTTTGTTCTCCACTTCTATTCATTGTATAGGTCTCAATGTGCAGTTTTTCTTTTTTCTTTTTGTTTTTTTATAATATTTTAGAACAGATCTGGTACTACAGTAGGTTAAAATCTATGTTTGCAAGCCATGCTTTCAGTTAATGCTGCACATCCTTGGTCACCTGGAGGCAGGGTTGCCAACTGGCTCCAGAATTTACAGACACTTTAAGCCAGGTCAGGTTTTTTAACTCTCCTCTCCAACCGCAAATTAATTTATTTTATTGAACTTATAACGTGAGTGTAAATTGTGTGATCTGTCACTAAAGGAATGTAATTGTTTTGCTAACTTACTAAAAGCACACAGCTGTTTGGGGGTGAGAATTACTTCCTGTGAGGATCGTTTCCATCAATCAGATCTATACAGCTTGCTGATTTGCTGTATTTGTCTGATTGGGGCGGGACTGTGCGAAGCAGAAATAAGTCTTACATTAATAGAAACTTAACCCTTAACTTGACAGGATTGCACTGTTTTGATATGTGTATTGTTGACCATATAACATTTCAAGTAATAGGATTTTAATACATGTTATGATGCTCTCCGGATAGAATTGCCACCACAATTAAACAATTGAACACATTTATTGAAGCTGCTCATGCAATTTACACTAACGTTACATGTTCAATAAAATCAATTAATTTGCGGTTAGAGGCAAGTTAAAAAACCAACTAGCTACTTACTGTAACATGTGTTTGAGAAAACGTTATTGTTAACTTAAAGGACATTTCTTATTAATAAGGCCCTGTGTAAATTGCGATTTCATAGGCTGAAATTAGCCCAATACTGCGATTTTTACAATATTCTTAAGAAATAAAAATTTCATAATTTTGTATTTCATACAAAATAAATCACATTAACGAAACTGTACAGCTCTGCTGCGTGCTTGTGTGTACTGTTCGCCATGCACATAGTGCTGTGCAGTGATTGTCATGTGACTATATGCAATCTAGATGGGAAATTAAAATACGTACATTAAAGTTTCTCCTGACAGAGGTGTTTGTTTGCTCAAATAACCCTCTGGAAAAATTGGACAACTAAGAGTTACATAGATTCTTCAGACTGAGTGTAGCACATGGTGGAGTGATTCAGCCCAGCTGAGACATGAATACTTGCCTAAAGTTGCCAAGTATCACAAGCAGGAGATTATGGAATTGGTAAAACAGTCTGGTTGCTTGTCAGTGGTCACACTGACGAGTCGACTGATGCCCAAGATCAGTATGGGTTACACATTGTATTGGTTTTGCAAGACCTAAATGGTGAACATGCATCTGACTTACTAGAACTGAACGCTGTCCTTGCAGATACACTTTACCTACAGGCTGTTAATTACAACACCGTTTCACAAGCTATTGTAAAGTGCTTGAATAACTTTTACGTTGATTTTGATGATGTCAGTGCATTTATCTCTATTTGATGTTTAAAAAAAGAATAATAATCTGTACACATCATTTATATAATAGTTCTGTGCACATTCCGCAAAATACGATACTTTACCCGTGACACTGCCGTGAATTAAAGAAAATTTACGCGATTTTCGCAGGGCCGTGCTTACTAAGTCTATCAGAATCTGAGGGCATATAGACATCTATGTCCTTCCTTCTGCAAGTTCCTCCTACATTTTTGTATATCTCTACTGAAGAGCTTAATTGTGATGACATGTAATTAGAATTAGCTTAACACAAGATAATGAGAGTTTCAGGATCTGAGGATGTATGGAGGCATGTGTCAAAACTATTGTTTTTTTTTTTATGTGTGCACACAGCGGTGGTAGAAAGAGTATTAATGTGAGTCAGATAGTTCAGGTAAGAATAGTTCGACTAGTTGACGCTTTAAAAAAAAAAAAAAAAACCAAAAAAATGCTATATGATAATGTCTCTTACCTGTTTGTGCACTATTTAAAAACTGCTTGGAATTTAAGAAATATTTATCAATGTTCTAAAACGTAATTTATTTGTTAATGGATTGTAGCTGCAACTGCTCTGCACACTCCAATTACTCAATCACATTACGTGCGATTACTCGACTACCAGGCTCTCTGAGGTCAACTCGCTTTTCTCTTCCCCTGCTCGGTGCTACCCCTAGTATACAGTGGATGTAGGTCGTGGTGATCTACTTTTCCTGATTTTATAATAATTTTATATTTACAGTGAGTGGTGTTATTACTTCTTGAGATTAACCCTTTGTGTGTTTGACAGCTGGCAGCCTGAGAGACAACTTCCCTTCAGTGATGTGCGACTACCGCCCCCTGCTGACTATAACAAAGATATCATCGAGGGAGAGGAGGTGGAGGTAGGTTACCTTTACCATGAGTGGCTGACATTCATTTCAGTAATGCACCGCGAAAACAAACCTCTCACCATAAGAGTAGAGATTTACCCAGTAAGATTTTGAAAAAGCTTCCCATGTCTCCATTATTAAAGGCAATGCTGCTTGGCGTGCAGGGTGCTGCACACAAGCGAGATTCCAATCCTGTTCATGCTAAGTTTGCCAGTCTTGGCTGGGGACCCAAAGGGGGGAGTTGGCTATTGGTTTAGGGAGGGATACTGGCTGGGGTTAGTTCACCTGATCTTTGTGCTACAGAGACCCCCTACTGGTCAGGCGCCAAATAAGTCCAGACAGAGACTTCCCAGGCTGGGCCTCCAGGGTTCAATAGCTTGTTAACATCCATTGGATTTGGTAAAAAGATTGGTTTGACAGTGTGAACAGAGGTTGCCCGTTGATCTCCATCTATACGGCAGCTTTAGATTCCCCATCAAAGAAACAATAATAATAATTTATTTCTTAGCAGACCACAAGACCACATGTTGACTCTGTTTAAAATGTAACAATTGGTTGGCATTGCATGCTAAAGTAAATCTTGCCTTGCTGTGCTAGTTTAACTGGTGTAAGAAAACGTACCCCACAATTCGGCACAATTTGATTGAGGTTGCCTGCCTGCCTGTCTGTTTGTCTGCAGCCAGTGCCATCGTCCTTACATGGGCTCCATCATTTCAGTTTGTTACTTTTAAAAGACTTTGTTGCAGTTCTGGTTTACTTGTTTCTGATTCCTTGTCCTGCCTCTCGTTTTCAGGTGTACTCCAGAGCCAATGAGCACGAGCCCTGTGGCTGGTGGCTGGCCCGGGTTCGAATGATGAAGGGAGAGGTAAGTTAGAACTGTTTGAGCCCCTATAAACCCCTCCATTAGATTTTTTGTGAGGAACTGTGCAAGTCCTATGTAGCACATCATGCTAAGGCTCAGAGGAAGTAAAAATAATAACTGAATCTTTATTAATTATGTTTACTGTTTTAAACTCTTCCAGCCCTAGATGTCCTGCAATTAAGGGGTTTATATCTAGGGAATTAGTCCAATTGTGATGAAACTTAAGAACATTCTTTAGCACAAGTTATTAATTTCCTTCTGAAACTTTGGTACCTTGATAGTATCAGAACTTGGGGGTATATGAAGGCATCTGTTTATTAGTTACAATTTTAGTTGTGCCTGTAGTGATGGTAATGTCTAAAGGCACTGATGGCTCTAGCTTTGTATTTTCCAGTCATGGCGGCTGGATGTTTGTTCTTGTTTCAGACCCCCTCTCTCCTTCTCTTGTTCCTCCAGTTTTATGTAATCGAATACGCCGCCTGTGACGCCACCTACAATGAGATTGTGACTCTGGAACGAATCCGACCGCTCAACCCCAACAGCTCTGCGAGCTCCGGCAGCTTCCACAAAGTGACCATCCCGGTGCCAGAGGACCTGCGGGAGACGTGAGTCTGTCCGAGCATCACAAACCAGCCAGCCCCGCCGCTGCTGTCTGGGTGCTTGTCTGCGTCGGCAAATCAATTTCCTAATCGAGTATCGGACATTTAACGATCAACAGCGATTGATAGATTGAACACTTTTATTATTCAAAATCAGAAAGAAAAAAGGTGTAAACTCTTCAGATGCTTTCAAAGAGAACTGAAAACACCATCCGTATCTAATTCAGTGATGTGTGTTTCAACTAGAAGTCTTTTTCAAGGTCTTCAAGAAGAAATTGGAGAAGACTTCTAGTTAAAACGTTTGTCTTTGATTTGTCAATGATTGGTGCTTCTAAAGCTGAAAACATGCATGTGCATATTATACGTAGTATTTTACATATGCATTGAGAGAATGTTTTTATAAAGACTTTTCATAAAATAAAACTGGAAACATGCATGTGAACATATAATATATATACGCTGGGTGTGAGGCTCCAGGTATGCTGTCGGGACGATTTAATTGAACAGTAAATGTTTAATTGAGGCTTGTGAAATAAAGTCCATAAAGATCAATAATTGATGAATTGTCTCTAGCATTTTGCACAGGGAGTGTGTTTTAAAGGCCCATTCACACTTCAGGTTATTTGAAAGCAATGTGACGAATCCAAACTACCTTGTTCCTCTTACAGGGATCTGGAATCGTATATTAACTGCTGCTGAAGAAAAAGTGAAACTAACATTCAGAAAGTGTGTAATAACTCTACATTTAAAACAACACAAAAAAAACAGTGTAGTAAAATAAACTTCATGGAACAACACATTAATTTAGTAGCTGGTCTCTCAATTTAGTTTCAGGGAATGGCTAAACAGTTGGCACTAAACTGAAGTGTGCGCACATCCAAGCTTGTAACCCCAAGTGTCTGAACCCTCACCCTGTGTCTTCTCTCTTTACAGCTGTGCAAACGACTCCATACACAAAGACTTCAGGAAAGCTATTGGAGCAAACTGTATCTTCTACAGCGCCCCCAGCCATGAGCTCATTGTCCTGGTGAGTGTGGACCTCCACATTGAAAAGCACTGGCTCCCCACCTCGTACAGCAGCAACTTAAAATCTGCCCTACGGCATAACGGTGTCTATATTCAAGAGAAGGGGGGCTCATTTCATGAAATGTGTTGGTTTGGTGTCCACAAAGAGAAATCTCTGCCTGGCTTTCCTATGCAGTTTTTGTCATTTCATTTTAGGTGTGTTAGTTTCCATTCACAATTTCCTAAATGTTAGTATTAAACTGGAACATGTTGGGGAATGTTTCTAATCAATCATAAAAAGCCATCGTAAGAAGCCCTCTAAAGTTTTCTGAATTACTGCAGCATTTCTGTATAAGGCTGTATGTGTACATTAATAGTATATGAAAAAAAACAGTCAAGTAATGTTGACTATGAAATCAATTGGCCAACACTATACACTTACAGCTATAAACACTAAGGCTATCACATGTGGCCTGCATGTTTTTGGTTAATGCGAAATCGTTAGGCAAATATTTAACAACTCTTGATTTACACACAAAACCTCTAAAATGTGCACATACTGTCTCTGGTGAGTTTGAGTTGTCAGGGAAATGCGGCTGCTATATTTTTTTGTAATGTTGTTCAGAAGGGGAGGGGGGATTATGACAGTGGCTTTATTTTTGTTTTAGGGTTAGTTTAGTGCCTCTGCGTTTCTGACTGGTAAGATCTCTCTGTTCTGATCATTCCCCCCCCAGTCCACGAATGAGTCTACAGTGAAGCGAGCGTCCCTCCTGAGTGACATGCATTTCCGAAGCATTCGAACCAAACTCATGCTCATGTCCCGAAACGAAGAGGCAACCAAACATTTAGAGGTAAAAATCACTAAAACACTCCTCAGCACAGAGAGAACATGGAATTTCCTTTAGAACCCCTTTTGAATTATTAGAAACATGAGATGCTTTTTAATTAGAAATGTCCTGGCATGAAGATGGCTGAATCTCTTGGCATAGCCGGCTGTCTTGTGATAGGTTTGCATTGCTGTTGATGTGTTTCACTGCTCTCCTCTATCTCGGGCAGGATTGTTATTATTATATTGCAGCTGAGCCAATAACTGAACCTTGTATCAGACTCCTTTGTTTAGTTCATATGCTTTATTAGTTGAACATTTTTTGTTTTTTTTTAATACGTGCTGTTAATTTTAATATAAATAAGTAAAAATGTCGCTGTGAGGTGTACTGCTGTTTGTCTGTTTGGAGATTCCTTCCTCTGTCCTTACACTCCTACGTCACTCTTACACTTTCACATATGAACATAAGAACATTTTCAAATGAGGCCACACCTTTCGACTCATCGGTGCTCATCCGGTTCCTAGTAGCTGTTTGATCTCAGAACTTTGTCAAGCTGGTTCTTAAAGGATCCAAGAGATTCTGGCTCATAAACATGATTAGGTAGACCATTCCATACCCTACCATTCTGTGGCTACAGCTGAAGTAGCTGTATTTCAAGGGCATGTAATGGATAAAAGGGTTCCGGATGAGCTGTTTAACTCATACCCCTTATTATTATTGTTATTATTATTATTATTATTATTATTTAGTCATTTAGCAGATGCTTTTATCCAAAGCGACTTGCAGAGACTAGGGTGTGAACTATGCATCTACAACTGCTGCTGCAGAGTCACTTACAATAGGACCTCGGTTTTACATCTCGTCCTGAGGACGGAACACATGGAGGCTCAGTGACTTGCTCAGGGTCACACACAGTGAGTCAGTGGCTGAGCTGGGACTGAACTGGGAACCTCCTGGTTGCAAGCCCCTTTACTCTAACCACTGGACCACCAAACCCTCGCATGGTGCTGAGAACATGCCTGCTAGCAAAAAATGCCCATTTTGATGACCTTGGAGCTCATTTCAAGGGCTTTTCCAACAACAGATAACTACTATTATTATTATTATTATTATTATTATTTATTTCTTAGCAGACGCCCTTATCCAGGGCGACTTACAATTGTTACAAGATATCACATTATTTTTACAAACAAGTACAGCAGCAGTGTTACCCACCAGGGATTGAACCCACGACCCTCCGGTCAAGAGTCCAGAGCCCTAACCACTACTCCACACTGCTGCCCTGATAACTGATGTAAGGATGTAAGAAGACACTGTCACAGAACCATTCATATCACTATATGCAGACTGTGAGAAGATATGGATCACGATACATCTGATGGGCTGCTTGTATGATACCTGATAAGATCAAATGATGATTTAATGATTAAGAGATACACATATGTGAGTTAGGGAGACCTATGTACTATAAAACACACGTATTCTTCGTTCAAGAACCACTTTGTGAACTGTAATGAGCTGTGCTGCGGTTTTATATCACGATACAAATGAAACATACCCCTATTATGATACGATATATCCTGTAAAGGAAGCATCATGGTTTATCAATCCATAGCAAATCCGTTCTATGCCTAAACGGCACTAGCCTGGGTGTTTGTCAGTAACTCCTGTGCTTTCGGTGGCTGTGTGTCGGTGGTCTGTCTTGTTTGTTCTAATACTGATGGCTCTAGTTTTGCAGCCGTGGCTGGGGTGTCCCTGATTCTCTCTGTCTCTGTGTGTCTCAGACGAGTAAGCAGCTGGCCTCGGCATTCCAGGAGGAGTTTCATGTTCGGGAGGACCTGATGGGCCTGGCGATCGGCACGCACGGAGCCAACATCCAGCAGGCCAGGAAAGTGCCAGGGGTGACGGCCATCGAGCTGGAGGAAGAGAGTTGCACCTTCCGCATCTACGGAGAGGTGGGAGCCCAGCCCTGGATGCAGGGACACTCACAGGCTGCTGCTTCCTGTTTTGTTTAGGCACATTTTCCTTGTGTACAGCATCACAACCCCAAAGTCAGCAAGACTGAATTCTCTCCTCCTTTTTCTTGTATTTCAATGCATCTCCAACCAGTTCTATAGAAATTATGATTGAGTTTGTAAGCCTCTTTGGCATACTATAGAAGGGACTGTATTGATCTGACCGTACAACATGGAAAGCTCCATAGGTGATCATAAGAACATAAGAAACGAGAGGAGACCGTTCAGCCCATCTAAGCTCCTCCAGTTCCCAGTAGCCGATAGATCCTAAAACTTTGTCAAGTCGGATCTTAAAGGATCCCAGTGATTAAGCGTCAACTTTATTACTAGGTAACCCAATCCTGGTTTCTGTGCTTCCTTTAAAGTATTGGTTTGGGTTAACTTTTGAAGTCTGTAAAAATATTAACAGGGAGTTTTCAATCAGCCCCCTCCCCCAATTCTTTTTTCCAAGCTAAATAGATTCAGTTGTTTCAGTCTGTCTTCCTAGCTCATTGCTGTAATCAACTGGGATAAAAACTGCATTCTTATTTAAGAATGACTATTTTATAAGGGAGTTCATCTGTAACTTGACCGGCACATAAGCAGCAGAAAGTGTGAGCCCTGCATCTCCTCAGGGATTAGTTTGTCTGAGCTGCGAGGGTGACCCCTCATTTGAGTAGGGCAGGCAGTGTTAGTCATCTCTAATACAGGCCTGCTGTCTGCACTACCATGGGCAACGCATAGTCAATGCAAATGTATTTCCAATGCAATCTAATTCACGTTGATATTATTTCACTTAATCATCATTGTTTTTATATATAGAACATAGATTCACATTTCCTAACACTTGTTTTCAGTTACACTAAAACTAGAAAACATAACATTCTCAAGAAAAATATGAATATTAAAATAAATGACTCCGTCCTTTGCCTTGATTTTTTTTAAAGCTGTTATTTTATATAATAAAGGTAATAGTTTATATTTAGCTTCATTAGTTCAAATTCAGATGTCTTACACAACAAAGAGAAAAATCTGCAGTACGTAGATATACAAACTCACACTCTGTTGGGACATAAACACCTGCTTTTACAGACCTCGATTAACACTAACCTTGGACTACCTGACCTAAGGTAACATTAGGTAGTCCAGGTGCTAATCAGGGTCTATGAAGGCACATGTATGAGTATCAGACGCCTATGGCAAGGTCACACTACTGTGAAAGTCATTCCTGTTCATTTACCCTCTGTGTGTTTGTCTCAGACCCCCGAAGCAGTGAAGCAGGCTCGAGTTTATCTGGAGTTTGGAGAGGATTTTGTCCAAGTGCCCCGCACCCTTGTCGGTAGGTGAATCCCTCACTTCACTCAATCTCCTGTAAACCTGTTTGCTGCCATGCTGCAAAAAACATCATATTACATTGTTCCATTGACTGCCCTAGGAGAACCAATAAAAGTACTGTAAAATAAAACAAAAATAAGCATAGATATAAGATTAGTGTACTGGTCTGCTGTTTTGAAGCGCTCTGCAGTGTGGAGAGTGGAGTTCTCTTTCCTATACTGCTAGAGCGCTCTGCAGTGTGGAGAGTGGAGCTCTCTTTCCTATACTGCTAGAGCGCTCTGCAGTGTGGCGAGTGGAGCTCTCTTTCCTATACTGCTAGAGCGCTCTGCAGTGTGGCGAGTGGAGTTCTCTTTCCTATACTGCTAGAGCGCTCTGCAGTGTGGAGAGTGGAGTTCTCTCCTATACTGCTAGAGCGCTCTGCAGTGTGGAGAGTGGAGTTCTCTTTCCTATACTGCTAGAGCGCTCTGCAGTGTGGAGAGCGGAGTTCTCTTTCCTATACTGCTAGAGCGCTCTGCAGTGTGGAGAGCGGAGTTCTCTTTCCTATACTGCTAGAGCGCTCTGCAGTGTGGAGAGTAGAGTTCTCTTTCCTATACTGCTAGAGCGCTCTGCAGTGTGGAGAGTGGAGTTCTCTTTCCTATACTGCTAGAGCGCTCTGCAGTGTGGAGAGTGGAGTTCTCTTTCCTGTACTGCTAGAGCGCTCTGCAGTGTGGAGAGCGGAGTTCTCTTTCCTATACTGCTAGAGCGCTCTGCAGTGTGGAGAGTGGAGTTCTCTTTCCTGTACTGCTAGAGCGCTCTGCAGTGTGGAGAGTGGAGTTCTCTTTCCTATACTGCTAGAGCGCTCTGCAGTGTGGAGAGTGGAGTTCTCTTTCCTGTACTGCTAGAGCGCTCTGCAGTGTGGAGAGTGGAGTTCTCTTTCCTGTACTGCTAGAGCGCTCTGCAGTGTGGAAAGTGGCGTTCTCTTTCCTATACTACTTACTAACTTTTGTCATTGGATTTGTTAGGTTTCTTCTGGTACATACATTAACACACAGTGAAAACGTGAGGGGTGTACCAACAAAGGAAAAGGGTCATAGTTAACCTGGAGTGCAGAATTCAAGATAAATCCAATCTCCTTTTAAAACACTTCCAATTCAACTGATAAGCATTCAGAACGCCATTGCAAACTACTGTTGAGATTCCACCTCTTAGCAATTGAAACATGTTGGTATTAACAATATCTGAATTTCAAATATGGAAGAACAATATAATGCTGTGGATTTTACTGTTGAAATTAGAAAGTGATTCAATTAAAAGATTAAAGGAAAGGGTCCCCAAGGGTCTCCCCTGGTAAAGGCACGGCTGCGTGGTGTGGCAAAACCAGAAGGGACTGTTTCTCCTCACTGCGCTACAGCAGCCCCTACTGACCCACTGAGCTCAATGCAGACACCTGCAGGGCTGGCCTTTGTCCTCCAGGGGGCGGAAGCTCACATCCGCTGTGGAGCTCCTGGGCGATTCACTTGGGGATCGGAGGAAGCCCACTGGTCTTCACTTCTCCTGGGCTGTTGTAGAGCTGTTGTAGTGGACAAAGTTGTGGATTAAATAAAGGGTTAAAAAAAAATTGGCACAGTAAGATTTATTTTGAACATGCTTCTCCCTTACAGGCAAGGTGATTGGGAAGAACGGGAAAGTGATCCAGGAGATCGTGGATAAGTCTGGGGTGGTGCGCGTCCGAATTGAAGGAGACAATGACAAAAAACTCCCCCGTGAGGAGGTAGGCAGGCTTGCAGCAGGCGGCTGCCCTAAAGAAGAGGTCAGATACAGATACAGAGCAATCCCTTTCATTACCGCATTATCATTCATATACTGGAGGGCTTGTGCACAAATATAGGCACGTTGTGTGTGGGAGAGTTGAAGTAGAAGCCCAATAACCATCCATAACTATTTAACACGCCATAATGAATGCATGTAAAAATACTAAAAGAAATTTAAATGACAAATCTTTCAGCTGGAAGTTCAACTGAATTTTACTGAATGTAATTTATTTTAGTATTTCTACAGAAGACAGGTCAATCCATAAACGTGTGTGTGTGTGAGCATGAACTATTAATAACTAATCATCACTAACTTGCAATGGATTACTTGAGTCAACCTACAAATATACAATGCTTAGTAATAAATGTGAATGTTGCTTGACGTTCTAATCGTAATTTCCAAGCAAATCTAATAGAAGCGCATGTCCTGAGCATTGTGTTTCAATGAGTACACTGCTAACCAAATCCATGTTCTTTCCTCTTTTGATTTTGTTAACATTATTGCTGTTATACATGCACTTCCTAGGTCGTTTCACTTCGGCAATGTGAAATTGTCCCCACCCTTCATCACCCTCTTTTCTGTCCTTAACCAACGAGCTGCTACTGACTGAAATGCTTGGCAGCCAGTGACCCTGAAGACCCTGCTGAGTTGTCATGACCTAGGAAGTGCAAGTAACCTCACTGAGAGTAAGCAGTGGGGTTCCGAAAAATATAGCGTTCCACGTGCTGCTACAACTGTTGAAATAACGTGCCTGTCATTTTTCTTTTCATTAACATCCTGACAACTATTTACACTTATAACTTTAAAGTCTGTTTCAAAGCTCTTTTCAAAATGTCTGCTCTAGTGCACTGATAGCGTAAGGATTATTGAACACATTGTCAAACGGTAACACAGCAATAACGATCCATGATGTGGTACGGAACAGAAAAGTGATTTACAGGACAGATCACAAACCTGAGTGCACTAGAGCAGCCATTTTGAAAAGAACTTTGAAACAGTCTTGAAAGTTAGAAGTGTAAACCGTTGTCAGGATGTTAACAATGAAAAGTAAAATTACAGGTACGTTATGTAAACAGTTGTGGCAACACGTGGGGATGTGTGATATATTTTTCAGAACCCCGCTACTCACTCTTTAAAGACTGTGTTGAGGGTGAATAGGCGCTTTTAACTCCTGCAATAACAGACCTGCAGGTTGCATGGATTTCCATTGAAGGAACATTGAAGGTTATGTAGCTTGAAATGAAATGTGAATGTTTTTTTTGTGTTTAGTGTAAGTCACTTCCCCATTGGAACCTATTGGCAACAACTACACTTACAATCTCGCTGAGTGTAGATCTCATTCGTTAACCACTATAGGTTCTATGTAAGCAGATTAAGTACGTTAATATCAGGTTTTCATCTTTTTTTTTTTTTAAGTTAGGTTTATTGACTTTTATAAGATATTATGTGTTCGGTGGCTTCGTCTATTCAAGTTCAGAGTGTGCTTTCTCTTGCACTCTTTGTATGACTGACACAGTAAACCGTGTGTGTGAAATACTCAACTTGATTAGAGGTAGCCACCCAGAATTTAAAAACATACGACATTTGTTACATTACCAGGGCCTGGATTAAATTGACAGAACTGTGGCCATTATAAAGCATAGGTATGGTGCTGCCAGAAACATGAATTTAATTTAGGCTTAAGTTTTTTTTTTCCTTTCTGTATTCCTGTCAAATTTCACCTTTTATATAATTCAGCACTCTTAACTGCAGTATTAAATCGTACAGGTGGGATTTTGCGGGACCCGTTTTTTTTCCTGCACTTAAGAAATGTATTCAAATTACGGCCCATTTAAAAAGAGAGAACTGCTGGGTTATGATGTCACTTTTTTCTGCTTGGTTTCATCTAGTTTTACCTCTAACACTGATACGTTTCTGGTTAGTGCCTTCATCAGTGTTGCTGAAATTAGAAGAAACTGAATGAAGTAGACAAACCTTCGTCATTGCTATTGAGGTGAAACTAGAAGAAACTGAGTCAAGCAGGCAAGTGTTTTGGCTCGTGCCTTTGTCAGTGCTATTGGAGCTCAAAGAAACCGAGCTGATGTTTCGGGTGGTGCTTTACTGTGATGTTTTGAATGTCTTCTGTTCATCCATTTCTTTACAAAGAAACAGTATGCTAAGTGTGCTTCCGAATTCTCTGTGTCTGCCCACAGGGTATGGTACCGTTTATCTTCGTGGGCACCAAGGAGAACATCAGCAATGCCCAGGCTCTACTGGAGTACCACCTTGCCTACCTGCAGGTCAGTGCCACCCAGCCACACGCACGCTTTATATGCTAGACACATTTGATAGAGCATTCATAACTTAGCAGGCAAGTGTGATTAACTCACATTGTCATTAAATACCAGCAGAATTACAGCAACTAAATGTAATATGTAAGCTGATCTCCACCCTATAATTGAAGTCAGGGTGGCTTTGGGGCTGCTGACCTTGAGTAGGTGTAAATCAGCTTGGATCTTACACAGCACCCTGTACTATATTTTATAATGTAGAGTTAAATAGGAATAATTAAACGGAATAGCTTATTTTAATGTGATGTAATTTCTATCTGATACAAAGAAATTTCCGATGATTATGAAGTTCAGGGTCTACTATATATATTGTCTTTTGCTGGCGTTACGTGCTGCGTGCGTGGCAGCCTCGCTGTATTGTACACGGGTCAGTGCTTCTGTGACAGCGATATAAAACCTGGTACGACGGCAATCAAGCTTCTGGAATTAGAAAAGTCTCTTTAGTTCACTCCACTTTTAAATTGGAGTTTCTGTAAGAGTAAGGCTGTACCTGCCTCCCACCTGTTCCAGAATTTGCTGAGAATATGTGCTCCTTTTTCATTGCTTACTCAGGGTTTTATAAATAGCGCTGGAGCGGAGCATGAATGGTGTAGCCCGAGTCTGGGGTGTAGATTACAGAAACGTGGGCCTCAGACTCCCAAAATACCCGCTCCCTTCGCTTGCAGCTGTTGACGGGAGCATGTGTCGCATACCGGAGTGCTGTGCCTGAGAGAGGGAGGGACTGCTGGCTGTGCAGAACTGGGAGCCGGGAGCTGGGTTTATGGAACCTAAATTTTATTTATATAAAAATATATATACAAATAAAAATGCTTTCCCTGGAAAGACTTGATGAGAACTATCAAACAAAAGGACCACCGCTATCAAATAGTTTTGCAATCACCACCGAGTTGTTCCAGCCGTTGATTTAGATTTATTTTACCCCTCCCTTATGTTTTTTTTTTTTATGATTGCAATCATTAGGAATGACATCTGTTGCTTGGATTAAGATGTATGTTAATATGTACCTCTGACCGTGTCACTTATGGTAGAAGTGTTTCTGATGAGCACTTTGGGTGAGCAAGAGGACTACGATGTGAAGCAGAGTGAAATAAAGACACTCTTGTATTTAATTTAAAGAAAAACACACTCTAGTTATTCAATGAAGTGCCTTCATGGTTTCTAGTAAAACCTATATAAAACCCAAGCCCGACACATTTCAGCTTGTCACTGTATAATGCACTAGCCTCAGTGTTTGTCTACATGACTTGGTTTCTTTTAAAATATACCTTTTATTTTGATTACGCATTTAAGTTATGCAAGATTTTTTGCAGCATAATGTGATTGTGTGAAATTGTGTCCATACTTTAAACGGTTAGTGTTAAAAATTCACCCACAAAGTTCTGTAACTGCAAGATGTATATCTGTTTCTACCGCTAACTAATGAAGGGCATGGTTTACAATTCCAGTGATGTCTAAAACTGTTTTATTTTACTTTACAAAAGATGGTGCAAATCAGGCTCTGTAAATGTATTAAACTTTGTTATTCAGTTAAATGTATAGTAAAATGCTATAGATCGCATAGGATATTTATTCTTTGTTTTATCTCCACGGGACGGGAAATAGTTCAGCCTGTCCGTACAGAGTCATGAAACTTGAAGCGGCTCTTTTTTAAAGGGTCTGGGTGACTGACTCGTGTCCTGTGTCTGTCTCAGGAAGTGGAGCAGCTACGTCTGGAGCGTTTGCAGATTGATGAGCAGCTGCGTCAGATCGGAGTGGGGTTCCGCGCACCCCCGAGCCGGGGGGAGAGAGGGGCAGGAGGGGACAGGGAGAGGGGCTACCTGACTGACGAAAGCAACTCATCCCTCCACGGGACACGCACCTACGGGGGGCGGGGCAGGGGCCGGCGCACTGCCCCGAACCACAACTCGGGATACGGTACGAGAACTTCTGAATCGGGGGGTCTAGACTCGGAGATTAATGCACTGCTTTCAAATTGGGGAAGGCAATCTAGTGGAATATTACTGCTAATCTGTAACTGCAGTATAAAACCTGCTGCAACTGCTACAACTTTTGTACACCCATTGTGATACCAATACCAGTATATTTTTTTCGTTCTCAATAATACAGTTGTAAACCATCACTTGAAATTGTAAGTTGACACTTGAAAAATGAGTTAAGCTTTAAACTGAATACATCACACATTTTACTTCTTGTATGTATTTTGATAGGTTATACATTCTGCCAGAAGTGAATTTAGCAAAATACTGGTAAATCAATAACATGTTTACTGAAGTACAATACATTGGTAAGCAGAGTTACTAAACAGTGCTGTTAGAGGTCATGTTGCACTAAAACCTGCATTTTATAAAGGCATACATTTATAAATCTGCGTGTTCAAGCTTAATCTGCTTTTTAATAATTGCATTTCCGTTTAACATAGTCGTTGGTGGTAATGACGGTGAAACGCAGACTACAGATTTGGGATTTTGTTAATCGGCACAGATTCCAATCCGATCGGTGCCTCCCTGATTGTAACTGTATAACGGGTAAAGTTGGTTCAGTTTCCTGAGGCTTGCTGTCCTGTGTACGGGGCACAGCTCACAGGACAGCACCTCAAACCCAGCAGAACTATAGCATAGTGTTACACTGGCAGAGCCTCTCTGTACTATACACATGGCAATGTTGAAGCTCGACACTACAGGACCTGGTAGATCTACAGCACCTAATGTATGCATAGGTTCTTACAATGATATCGCTTGGGTTTTAATCTTTGCTTTTATTTTTTAAATTAAAAAAAAAAAAAACAAAAAAAAAAAACAATAATTCTCTGATAAGAACAGACTCTGGAGTAGAAGCTTTGTGAATAGGGCCTGTCACCACTGCTATGCTGAGATAGTGTCACTAACAGCGTGTGTGTATGCGGTTCAGGTACAAACTCTGAGCTGTCCAATGCCTCCGAGTCTGAGGAGGTGAGTGAGAGGGAGCAGCGTCCTCGCGGAGCAGGAGAGGAGAGACCCAGACGAGGAGGGAGGGGTCGAGGAGCCACACCCCCAGGGAGGGGTCGGGGAGGACCAGTTAACCGCCCACATAACAGCACCATCAGCTCCGGTGAGACACCCATATACCTTATATCAGCACTGGAGTCTGCAACACGTCAGTGACACGACAGTGTCAACCCAGAAGCAGCTAGCTGAAATTATTGACTATCTGTATTGAGAGAACACTAGAAATAGCTAAGACAAACGTTTTGGCTATTGCCTTCAGTGTTAAAACCTAATAGTTCTGCAAAATATTGTATAGGTAGAAAATGGAGACCCGTGAGGTGTGTTTTTTTTGTAGGGATAAAACACACAGATACCAGTGTCTTATTTCTAGTGTTGTCCTGGACACAGGTCACGATACAATCAAACAGATATAAAAACTAATACACAAAACACTCAAGACAGAACTAAATCAAAGGAAACTAGTGTTGGCAGGGGACCTTCTTCTCCAGTGTTTACTTTGAATTGAAAACCGTTCTCCAGCCCGTGTGATTGTGACCCCCTGTGTGTCTCTCTCAGTGCTGAGGGACCCGGACAGTAACCCCTACTCCCTGCTGGACAGTGCAGTGGAGACTGACCAGACGGCTGACACAGACGCCAGCGAGAGCCAGGCCAGCGCGGAGAGGCGCCGCAAGTCTCGTCGCCGCCGCACCGACCAGGAGCCAAGTGTGATGGACGGAGCGGCCGAGTCGGACTGCCTGTCCGTCAGCGAGAACGGCCTGGGTGAGGGCAGCTCGTCTCGCTGTAGAATGCAAAGCCATGCACACCAGCTCCTGATGAGATCGCTTAGGTTATTCTCACACCCACATAGTCAAGTCAACTGATTCCTACTTTAATATCGCTTTAAGAAGCAGAGGTTTAGGAAGTACTATATATGTTTCAAAAGTACAGATTTAAAGTATGTTCTGTATTACTAAATAGCGATCACAGTTTTTAGGAATGTAGAGTTTAGTTACACAAATTTCAGAAGCTATATAGCACGACAGGCTGTGTGTCAGTGTGGGGCGTTGAGGCTAGGGTTGCCACCTGGCCCCGTAATTCAGGAACACTTTGGGACGGGACAGGGTTAAGTTGCGCTTAAACTGAAGGAAATAAACACGTGAACTGAGTGCTAAATTCTTAATTCTCCGAATCATTGTGATAATACGAATCTTACAAAATAAAATAAACGCATCTTGAATAAACGTGTGTAGGTTTATTCACGATATTTATTTTGTAAAATTAGAGTTTCAGTTCTCAATATTTAAAAGCTGCTATTTATATCCTGTTAATTAGTAATATATGGCCCTAATTTACACTGACTCCCCCAATTAAATAATAATAACACTGATCAGGTGTTCACGCTGTCTGGTGTCAGGAATAGTGAACAGCTGGTCAGTATTAATGATTTGAGTGGGAGAAGGCAATGTACTATTAGAAACTGTAAAGAAACTTTAAAATATATATTTTTAAAACTATTAATAAAATAAATATTGATGATGGTCCTTATTTATTTAATTTGTTAAAAGCTTTTATTGTGTTGTCATGCTTCCTCGAGATAATTAATCAACAGAATCAATTTAGCAAAGGTTTAGCGCTCAATTCACATGTTGATTTTAAAGGCAACTTCAAAATCCTGTTCTGACTCCCAGTGTCCTGGAATTATGGGGCCAGGTGGCAACCCTAGCTGAGGCTCTCTGGAGTGCAATATTGCAATTATACAATGGCTATTGAAATTAAGAATTAAAAAGTAGGTTCACAGCTCTGACATCACAATATCCATTGAAATGAATAGGAGGACTATCCTTGTGATTTTATTTAATATCACTTCACACTCGCATTGTCAAACCTGCATAGCATAGGTTTAGTAAGTTGCTGTACAGTAGTGATTTTCCTAATGCACAGATATAAAGTACGTTCTGTGTTGCTCACTGTGTGATGCTCCTCTCAGAAGAGGACAGCAAACCCCAGCGTCGAAACCGCAGCCGCCGCCGTCGTAACCGTGGCAGCCATGTGGACGGGGGCTCTGCCAGCAGAGACCGCCAATCCGGTGAGTATTATGGGCTGTCGCGGCCTTTCACCAGCTTCTCTTGTTTCTTATTCCTTTTGAGACTTTTTTTTTCTTTTTTTACTGTATAGCTTTTATATTCATAGTCTATTCACCAATTTTCTTTTTGTTCTGTAGCATTTTGTATTTGCAGCATAGTTCTTAAGTCACCTCGTATGATGGATTCCACACACAGTGAACCTCCAGTCTCCCTGTTGCTTGGGCAGGTCACTGATCCTTTTCAGTGCCAAAGCGTGAGTCCCTCCTCCATAAAACCCCACGTCCTATCATAATCATTGTCCAAATGTCTCCTGTTTTCATAGGGGTAGTGGACCAACGCTTGTGAGCACAGCGTATAGTGTTTTAAATAAAGAAACCATCTTCAGGGACCATCAAAGCCCACAGGGAAAGGCATGGCTACTGTAGAGGCAAAACTGAAATCTGCCCAATACAGGAAATCTGCCACGCTGCTACCTGGGTCCCCCCCCCCCCCCCCCCCCCGAGACCTTTATTAGCAGCATAACTTGAGTGTGTCTTGCTCTCTGCCTGCTTTACGCAATGTGTGTTATCTGTGGCTTCCTCTGCTAACATCTAACCTACCACCCTCTTGTCTTAATCCTTTGGGATGGTTCGCTGTGTGTGGAGTTCATCATACAGGTAGGAATATGAAGATTACCTGGAATATGGTTTCTTCTCAGGATGATGAACTCCACACACTGATATCCCACCCTCCTCCCCCCTCTTTCCTTTAATGTCTTATTTTTGGAAATGTGGACGATGATTAGGATATGACGTGGGGTTTTATGGAGGAGGGACACTGGGGCCGAAAAGGATGATATCAATGATCTCTGGGTAAGATTGGTTTGTTTCAAGCAACATGGAGACTGGGGGAGCTCACACTGTGTGGAGTTCATCATCCGACAAACCATATTATAGGTAATCTTTAGTCTTTTGAGTTGTAATGAGTTAATGTATCATTCTGTTTATTATAACTGAAATCATTTGGCACAGTCTGAGCAGCCTAAGCTTCACAGTATTAACTTACAGACTGATGGCTCTGCTAACCACTCCCTGTCTCCCCCCTCTCTCAGTGACGGTCGCAGACTACATCTCTCGTGCAGAGTCTCAGAGCCGACAGACCCTTCCTCAGAAAGGGCCGGTGGAGAGGAGCCTAGGAGAGACCCCGGCCTCGACTGCAGCAGGCAAGCCCCAGGTGAGACACCAGGCAGTGAGCTCAAACACCTGCAGGGCTTGTCCTCCAGGGGGCGGTAGCTCACATCCGCTGTGGAGCTCCTTGGGGGATCGGAGGATGCACACTGACCTGCAGTTCTCCTGAGCTTTTATTGAGGGAATGTAATTTGACATTATAAATTAGGGAGAAAATCTGAGTTTAGATAATTGCCCACACTAAGAACCAAAATTCTAGTCGGCACAATTTTAAAGCATGAGTGAGCACTCTGTTTCATCCTCAATCTCATTTGATTTTGTGTTGTTTTTTTCAGGAAAATGGGGACAGTAGAAGCAGTGACAAGCTAGCGGAGAGCTCTAAGAAAGGCCGCAGCGATGACGTCCCTAAAACTGAGCAGCCAGCTCTGGTCAACGGGGTCTCCTAAAACAGCACGGGGTCGCGACCCCACAACCCTGTCTCCTTGGCGACCTTACAGTCCTGCTTGCATTAGGGTTAATGGAATAAAACAATTAAACATGAAACGATACGAAACACAACTACTTACACGTACACAACCATGTTCCACTATATCTAAATATCTATCTATAAGAAACAAACCTTTAGCGATCTCTATCTTATCTATCAGTACTAGTGCTTATTTAACTAGCTTGCCAAAAGAGCTGATGGATATGTTTTGGTGTTTAAAATACTTAAACATAATGTGACGTTTTTTACCGGACCGGACTTTTTAGCCACGCTCCCTTAGGAGGTGAGTGTGGAGGGAATGGGGGCTAACCGCTTGACAGCGCTAAATCAAGGGAAGCGGAGGCTATAGAAAATAAAAAATACAACTGATGTCCGAACCTCCTTTTGGTTTTGACGCAAAAAAGAAAAAATAATTCCGAAATTAAAATAAAAAATTTGAAAAAAATATATCTTGAAATGAGACATTGTGCCTTGAATTTGCAAATTACTTTTTCTTTTTTTTGGGGGGGGGGTGGGGGGGTGGGCAGGGGTTCTGGCAAGAGATTGCACAGGCCAAAAAGAAAGACAGAAAGACAGACGGATGGAGTAGGATTGGGGGTTTGTAAAGTGTGTTGCGCGTGGCAGTTTGTTTAAAAAGCTCGTGCCAAAAAAAAGAACAGGATTATTCGAAGCATTACTCCTAACACAATTTTTGAAGTGTCCGACAGAATTTAAAATTGTTTGAGAGAAATCCTTTTTCCATTAAACTCCCAGTACAGACCAGTTTGCAGTAGGGTGACTGGTTTCCTAACAATAACCAGTTACATTAAAAAATGTTTAAGCAGTTTACCTGCTACAGAAAGTCTCTTAAATTGCCTGTTACTACATTATACAACACTACACTCCCTATTAAAGGCACTGAAATAATGTCTTTGATATGATCCACTACACTGGTCTCTCCTAAAAACCACTAATGTATAGAAATCTACATACAAATCTTGCATATGATATTGAAAGGCTTCCTGAAATCATTGATCTAGCTTTAGACACATTTCTTTGCCACTTTTAGAATTTTTTTAACCCCTTCTGCTGCAGATTGAATAAATGTGTGATGACATGTAATAGTCACACTTCACTCATGAAAATGTATTGCATAGATGACTACATTTTGAATTGCGTCATTAGTTATTCCAATGCAATCTTATCATATCAGTTTTAGTTGATACGTTTCTGCCAGTTTACTGCCTAAAACCGAAAGAATATTATTGTTCTTATTCTTTTTAGTACGGTGGTTTTTGTCTGCAAGGAAGGTAAAAATTGCAAACCGAATCCATGAAAGCAAGAGATTTCAGCTATCAAAATACATTGGAAATAAATAGCAGCCTGTCCAGGAAAGTTACATTTTCAGTCACTTTTGTTTTCCCCTCAATACAAGGGTACCTCCGATGTTTCATGAGGAAGCAATACAAAGTTTATACTACTTGATTAATTTATTTTCTTTGGGATGGGGGACAATAACTTGTAAAATAAGGTTCACGAAAGCTCAGAAAAAAACCGGGAGTCATTTCTTATGTCTAGTATTTGCAACTAAATCCCTTTACTAGATATATATGCATTACTTTTTTTTTTTCATTTTTGAAGATTGTGAGTAAACACTGAAAATGCATTTGATCAGATTTGATTTAAACAGTATTCCTCCAAAGATTTCTCTTCTAAACAGCTCTGATCAGGTATTGATTATTTGGTTCTGTCTAGAGACATTTGAAACTCGCAATTCTGACATCTTCCCATTTCATGCCGTTACGCCAAAGATATTGCATCGCCACTAATTCTGAAGATGTGACAGTAAAATATTTATAGGTTAAAGATTATTTCTCTCTATTTTTGCACAGGGTCTTCCTAGATGAAACTGTAAACTCCCTTAGGAAACCAAAATTAAAATGCTTTCTTTTATATTCCTGTTTAAATTACGCCTAGCTTCCAGTTTAAAATGTTCACATGAAAAATAAAATCCGATGCTAACGTTTTCTCTCTTGTAAATGCTGCACTTAGCTGATGGATTTCTCTTATTTTTCACAAAGCAGGTTTAAACACAATGATTGGCAACGGACAGGAATAAAGAAAGATTTGTATTTTAATTAGTCCTTTTATTAGTTCATCAGAGGTCGCACAGTTCTGAGAGTCGCTAGTTTGGCCAGAGAGAATGCATAAATGTATCCATGGTTACATATTGCTACAATGCCAAGACCGAGGCAGGCAGTAATCAAGACTATACTAAATCAATCAGGGAAATAATTCGGACTATCTTCACTGTTACCACAGATGTGGATGGTGAGAGACAAAGTCCTGCATACTGGAAGCATTCTGCTGCACTGAAGAGCTTTTTTGGTTCTTTTTTTTTATTATTATATATTTTTTTTTAGAAACAAGATTATTTTTGAAGCACAGTGACTGATTGCTGGTACCTAGCACCTCCTGTGCTGTAGGTCTGATTTGCTGATTTGGAGTGAGTCTGACCTACAGCATAGGAAGTGAGGAGGTAAATCAATCTATTGTGATGTGTGTGTTTTTTTTGTTTTTTTTTGTTAAGGAGAGAAAGGAACAAGAAAATAATATACAGAGTTTTAATAGAGGTAAGAAAGTGGTTTGAAGACTGCTTGTATTTGAGAAGCGTGTTACAGATCATGTGTCCAGTAGCAGATTGCTGTAAATGGTGCCTGGAATCGTATGGATTAAAAAATGTAAGAGGCGATGCATTATCTTTTGTCTGAGCCATGAAGGGGTTAGTAATGTGCTGTTAACTGGTTACCAGTTCAAACCAGGCCCTACTGGTTTACTGGGAGTTGTTTGGGAGGAAGCAAAGGAAAAGGATGGTGTTTACGAGGGGCAGAGAGAAATCGGGGTTCCTTCTTTTTGTCTATTTATTCACTGTACAGTATTTAAAAATAAAAAAAAAAAAAAAAAAAATGGTTCCAAATAATCATGAGCCTTGCTGCTTACTGCACTCATTAACAGTGAAGGGAGAATGGAGTGTTGACTGGAAGCTACAATTCGCAAGAGACACCCAGGCTGTGGAGCATTATGGGATACCTCCATTTGTGTTACCCCACATTAGGAATAGTAAATGTTTATGATATGATAAGGGTCCCCTTTAACAACTGCATTGCATTACAATATCCTGCCCCCTTTAAGAGTGCTGACTGAGGCTTAAACATTTTCATACCTCTTATTAACACACACTGAGAAGAAAAATGATCTTCAGCATTGTTTTGCCAGTGTTAATAAGACCTAGGAAATTAATTAAAACCGTTCTTTCCTTTTTGTAGGGGGACCAGTGATGTATGTTTATCATACTAATAACTGATAAGACAATGGATTTTGATTCCCACTCTTTCAAGGGGAACAGTGAAAATGTTGCCAGCGTTAGTAAGAGAAAAGAAAAAAGGATTTTAACGCCTTGGGTAGCATGCTTTGAAAGGGGAGCTGCGGTATTGCCAATGCTAATTGCAGGGAATGAATGTGATTGCAAAGCCTTGGTTAGCACTCCTTTGAAGAGGGGACCAGTGATTATGTTTGGGTTTTAAGAGGGAAGAAACTGATTTTAAAGTTTTGGGAGAGTGATAATGTTGCTAGTGTTAATTCAAGGGAATGTGTTTGATGTTAAAGCCTTGTTTGGCACTCTTCTAAAGGGAGCCAGTGTGGAGGTGGACTGGGCAGGGCGAAGGAGCCCATGGCCTGAGTGTGGCGTTCTCAGTTTGGCTGCAGTGCTGCCTGTGTGTTGTACAAGCTGTAATGCTAGGGAGTGGGGAGAATTGTTGTACAGAGTTGTCCCACTGTTATTGGCAATAAGACTCTGATCTCAATGGAAATTCAATAAAATGAAAAAGGCTGTTTCTCAATTGTCTGGTGTGTCACTCTCCTGTTTTTTTTTTTTTTTCTCTGACTTTAAACTTTGTGTAGCCACATCAAACAATCATACCATAGTAACACTAAACTGAAAGTAAAAGGGATCGATAGAATGGATTTTGCTAACAAGTGACCACCAGAACTGAAATCTATTCACTATGGAAGTAGTTTCCTCTTGGAATGACCATAAGGTTTATCTTCAGAAATGAACTGGTCTGTTGTAGGGATGGGCTGGTATGAAATGTGCACGGTATGATACCTGTCAAAAAAATATCACTTGCACAGTACATCGTGCAAGTTATACAATAAAGGCTTATCAAAAAAAATTGAGAAATACTTCTGTAAATTACTGTAATTCACAAAATCATTTGCTCAAAACAACGTGGTGCTCCAGTTAGAAAAATTGTAACGTATAAGTGTGTGTGTGTGTGTGTCACTGAGGTGTGTGAGGGGTGTCTCAGTGTGTGTCCATCTCACTAGACACTGACGCACGCACACACCCACTGAGACGCACACAGTTACTGAGACAGTCGCACACACTGAAAAACACATACACTAATACACACACTAACACCTTGTCACACTTGTGTGTCTGTCTCACTGACACACATGCACACACACACTCACATTTGAGACACACACGCATCGATGCACACACTGAGACGCAGATTGAAAGACATACTGAGAGACACAGTCCCAAACTCACACGTGTGTGTGTGTGTGTGTGTTTGTGTCTCAGTAAGTGTGCTAGTGAGTGTGTGTCGGAGAGACTGCGTCACGCAGGTGTGGAGAGTAAACGATGCTCTCTGATGAAGGACTCGCTCGGCCGCTAATCTGAGTTCCGATCTCGCACAGAAACCGGGTTGGCGTGTTATTGTGTGCCTCCACGCTTTCTGACACGCATGGAGGCCAGCACAGCTTTCATCCACCGCAGGCTTTGAAACATAGCAAGCTGTGAGGTCCGGGGCGTGGAGTTTATCATGAGAGAAACAAACACAGCTCACTCCGGTTAATCGAGATATCATAGCTGATGTTAATCTTAGCACATCAGTTTCTTTACTGACCGCCTCCTTATCAAAATAGGTTGAATTTCAGTGCCCAATGTATAATACAAAAATATACAGATTTTTTTTCTTTTGGCTGTTTGCTTGTATGTTTTAGATCCTTTCTCATAATGCCCCCGCATAGCAGGATTGCAGTTTGAAGAGTCATTACAGAAGACATTTGAATCAAAGTCAAGTGAAGAGGATTGATTTGTCCTCCATGTTGTAACAACTAATGGTTTTAAACCTGACCCTTGAGATCTGTAAATACCAGACCCTCCCTAGGTTTGAAAGATCTCTACTGGTTCAGACCATTATCTACTGGAGACCATTACAAAGAAGCTTCCACACAAGGGCTTTTTGCATCATCAATGTAAGACTAATTTGATTATGACTCTCCCCTTCTACTCCTGTGTGGGATTCCCTGCTGACTATTGCATTGTGATGGGCTGGTTGAGTTCAGTGCTGATTATTGGGTTGTGATTGGCTGATTGAGTTCATTCCTGCTGTTAATGAGATGCAATGAGTCTCAGGTTTTCATTACAGGGAAGCTGAGGCAGGTGTAGAAGGTGAGACTTAATACATCGTCTCACTCTGATGATGCAAAACTCCCTTGTGTGGAACTAGCTAGAAGCATCTTGTAATGGTATTTTGTAGATCTTGCTGCGAACCTTACCGAGATCAAACTAAACATAAGTTTCATGGATGTGATGAAAAACTAAACGAATCGGAAACCAAACCAATGTGGGCGAGAGAATTCTTTATGTTGGGCGCCCTTGTTTGTGAAGCCTTGCCAAAAGGAAAAGCATTGAAGAAAAAAGAAAAGGAACCGCTGAGCGTGGTACAGCTGCCTAGCCTAGCCAACAATTCCCTCCATCGTGCTTGTACCAGCAGGCTTCGTGCATTATCAAACCTGCCATTCACTTACACGCACCAAATAGTACTCACACGTTTGCCCTTAGAAAAGTTTCCCACAGTAAAAGCATAGGGAAGCATTGTAATGCCTAGAGCGGATATTGCAAAATGCAAAACACCTGGACACTTCATCAGGGTTTAATATTGGTTCACCGTTCGCTCTGATCACAGTCTTGACAGCCAGACTCCACAAGGTGCTGGAAGGCGTCTCTATTCAGTGCAGAGAGGCAGGCAGAGGATCGTGATGATGAATCGCTCACACAGTTGAAGTGAGATCAAATGTTTATTTGATTTTAATGCTTTTTTGATGTTTTTCCAGCAATAGGACAGTTCCCCAAGCCCAGCTTTTCCATAATGTCTCATGGAGGAGCACAAGGTGTCTTTTCTGAATAATTCCCTTTAAGATGCTTGTTGTAGGCATGTATTAAATGAACCAGGCGTGAAATTCTCAAAAAAGTGCAGACCTGTAGTTCAGGTTGGTTTTTTTTCCCTACAAGTAAACATTACAAAAATGTAGACAATTTGAGTGCCAATGAATTTAGTAGTAATTTATTTTAGAAAAGTATTTCTAAAATGCATAGGGTAGCAGTGTGGAGTAGTGGTTAGGGCTCTGGACTCTTGACCGGAGGGTCGTGGGTTCAATCCCAGGTGGGGGACACTGCTGCTGTACCCTTGAGCAAGGTACTAGATTGCTCCAGTAAAAACCCAACTGTATAAATGGGTAATTGTATGTAAAAAATAATGTGTAAAAATAATGTGGTATCTTGTAACAATTCTAAGTCGCCCTGGATAAGGGCGTCTGCTAAGAAATACATAATAATAATATAGGTACAACAATACCGTTTTTTTAAATACAAGCCTTAGAAAAAGAACTGATAAACTATAACCAATTCACCATAAACAAAGAAGCTGCAAATACTGAAAGCTTTGTACCCTCTGCATGTGTCACTCAGTCATGTACTGTAATACAACACTGAAAGAGTGAGCAGAGTGAGTGAGTAGACCTTAAGAGCTGCCGCTGTGCATACTGGGAAATGTATTTCTTTGTCAAGTTTAATCAGAGGTTACATCTTACCCAGGACTACAATCCCACAATTCACTGCAGAGATGATGCATTTATAAGGAAACAAGCACAGTGAAATCAAAATGATTGTAGATGTGCACAGTAACATTTGTATGTATGTCTCTAATCTATCTCTCTCCATCTGTAAGGGACAGTATTGTATGCAATTACTCAGATCCCATCTGTAAGGGGCAGCAGTGTGGAGTAGTGGTTAGGGCTCTGGACTCTTGACCAGAGGATTGTGGGTTCAATCCCAGGTGGGGGACACTGCTGCTGTACCCTTGAGCAAGGTACTTTACCTAGATTGCTCCAGTAAAAACCCAACTGTATAAATGGGTAATTGTATGTAAAAAATAATGTGTAAAAATAATGTGGTATCTTGTAACAATTCTAAGTCGCCCTGGATAAGGGCGTCTGCTAAGAAATACATAATAATAATATAGGTACAACAATACCGTTTTTTTAAATACAAGCCTTAGAAAAAGAACTGATAAACTATAACCAATTCACCATAAACAAAGAAGCTGCAAATACTGAAAGCTTTGTACCCTCTGCATGTGTCACTCAGTCATGTACTGTAATACAACACTGAAAGAGTGAGCAGAGTGAGTGAGTAGACCTTAAGAGCTGCCGCTGTGCATACTGGGAAATGTATTTCTTTGTCAAGTTTAATCAGAGGTTACATCTTACCCAGGACTACAATCCCACAATTCACTGCAGAGATGATGCATTTATAAGGAAACAAGCACAGTGAAATCAAAATGATTGTAGATGTGCACAGTAACATTTGTATGTATGTCTCTAATCTATCTCTCTCCATCTGTAAGGGACAGTATTGTATGCAATTACTCAGATCCCATCTGTAAGGGGCAGCAGTGTGGAGTAGTGGTTAGGGCTCTGGACTCTTGACCAGAGGATTGTGGGTTCAATCCCAGGTGGGGGACACTGCTGCTGTACCCTTGAGCAAGGTACTTTACCTAGATTGCTCCAGTAAAAACCCAACTGTATAAATGGGTAATTGTATGTAAAAAATAATGTGTAAGAAATAATGTAATTGTATGTAAAAAATAATGTGATATCTTGTAACAATTGTAAGTCGTCCTGGATAAGGGCGTCTGCTAAGAAATAAATAATTAATAATAATAATAATATGCAGGTTTGCAGTATGTGCAGTAGAGGGTGCTGTGAGTCCAGTCTGCAGCACCTCAACTGACTTCATTAACACATTCTAGAGCTGCAACAAGCTTCTGTATCACTGGACGTCTCATACAGTCCATGTGAGCTCTGTTACATTTCTGTTACCTTTAGCAAACCAGGACTTTGAAATCCCTTTTCTTACCTCTTATTAAAGAATAAGTGACTGGGTTCTTAAAACTATATCGTTCCACGTCCCCATGTGTTGCTACAACTGTTTAACATACCTGTGATTTTTCTTTTCATTGTTAACATCCTGACAGCTTTTTACACTTATAACTTTAAAGTCTGTTTTAAAGCTCTTTTCAAAATGTCTGCTCTAGTGCACTGATAGTGTAAGGATTATTGCCCACATAGTCAAACAGGGTAACACAGCCAGAACTTGTTGTTTTTTTTTTTTTTTTTTTTTTTTTTTTTTACTGGAGCAATCTAGGTAAAGTACCTTGCTCAAGGGTACAGCAGCAGTGTCCCCCACTGGGGATTGAACCCACTGCCCTCTGGTCAAGAGTCCAGAGCCCTAACCACTACTCCACACTGCTGCCCTGCTGCTTTATTGCTCTTCCTGCAGTGATTTTGCAGACAGATCTCAACCCCCCAGTGCACTAGAGCGGTCATTTTGAAAAGAGCTTTGAAACAGTGTGAAAAGTTGTCAGGATGTTAACAATGAAAAGAAAAATGCCAGATCCGTTATTTAAACAGTAGCAACACGTGGGGACGTGTGACGCTATATTTTTTCGGAAACCTTCTATTTACTCTTTAATACTAGAAACATTATTATTGGTCCACTTTTAAATGGCTGTTACCCAACTTTAAAGAAGGGGCTGGTTCATTATCTTCTCTGTGTTTTACTACACTTTGAGAAGGGGGCTGGTTCATTATCTTCTCTGTGTTTTACTACACTTTGAGAAGGGGGCTGGTTCATTCTCTTCTCTGTGTTTTACTACACTTTGAGAAGGGGCTGGTTCATTATCTTCTCTGTGCTTTACTACACTTTGAGAAGGGGCTGGTTCATTATCTTCTCTGTGCTTTACTACACTTTGAGAAGGGGCTGGTTCATTATCTTCTCTGTGCTTTACTACACTTTGAGAAGGGGGCTGGTTCATTATCTTCTCTGTGTTTTACTACACTTTGAGAAGGGGGCTGGTTCATTCTCTTCTCTGTGTTTTACTACACTTTGAGAAGGGGCTGGTTCATTATCTTCTCTGTGCTTTACTACACTTTGAGAAGGGGCTGGTTCATTATCTTCTCTGTGCTTTACTACACTTTGAGAAGGGGCTGGTTCATTATCTTCTCTGTGTTTTACTACACTTTGAGAAGGGGGCTGGTTCATTATCTTCTCTGTGTTTTACTACACTTTGAGAAGGGGGCTGGTTCATTCTCTTCTCTGTGTTTTACTACACTTTGAGAAGGGGCTGGTTCATTATCTTCTCTGTGCTTTACTACACTTTGAGAAGGGGCTGGTTCATTATCTTCTCTGTGCTTTACTACACTTTGAGAAGAGGCTGGTTCATTATCTTCTCTGTGCTTTACTACACTTTGAGAAGGGGCTGGTTCATTCTTTGTGCTTTACTACACTTTGAGAAGGGGCTGGACCATTCTCTTCTCTGTGCTTTACTACACTGTGCTTTTACCAGGGGATACAAAGCAGTACACTTTGAGAAGGGCCGGTTCGTTACATTCATTTCTGTATTGTCCCCTTTGCTTTTTATGATATTTGCAGAGTGGTTTGTATTGCAATTACTCAGATCCTATTTATTTAGTCTGTGTTACTTTGACTATGAGTTCAGGCACAGCTCTTGAGTTCCAGGTGCTTGGCACAGAAGTGTGTAACACAGGCTAGATCAGCTACACATGTCTATATGAGTAAGAGCCACCACCATCCAGTGCTTGAGCACTTCAAATTGATGTGCACTAGATGGTGCTGTCTCCTCCTGCTATAAAGACACTTTGGCTAGGTTACATATATCTGGGGTAGGCAAGCAGAACCGAAGAGCAGCTCCTGAACTCGGATGAAAGCAACTTAAAAAAATTAAATTGTAATAAGAAAATGAAATTTTTATATATATATATATATATATATATATATATATATATATATATATATATATATATATATATATATATATATATTTAAATGTAAACAAAAGATTTAAAAGATTAAAAAATCTTTTATTTTCAGGATGTTTCGGGCAAAAGTCCTTCTTCAGCTGTTTAAATAGAAAAGTAAACACAGTGCAGTAAACTTGTTATTCAAGAATTGTAATTATACAAAAATTCGGTGGATGATGTCATGATTATTAGAATAGAATGTTCATTCCCAGAGGTTCCAAAGTTCCCAGTTTGAAGATAAACTTGCGTTCCTTTTGTTTCCGAGCAACATTTGTTCCATAGCACTGATTGATCACACTGACTGTGATGTCTTCAGCAGTGTGATCATCACTGTTGAAGTGATGGGCTACTGGAAATGCAGTGGTGTTAATGCGAATGCTTCTGAAGCGTTCTACAAACTGGTCTGCTAAACGCCTTTTAGTTTCCCCCAATATACAATGTGTTGCATTTCTTGCAGATAATGCAGTAGACTATTCCTTTAGAGGCACATGTAAAATGTTCATGAATGTTGAATGAAGATTTAATGCCTCTAATCTCTGTTTCAGAATTAATGTATTTACATGTATTACATCGTGGTCTATTACATGGATATGTGCCTTTCAAAGGTTCCCAAGAAGGACGAATAGCACTGTGTCCCACATATTATCTCATATTCTTGTCTCTTCTATATGACATCAAGGGGGGAGTCTTGTTGTATATATATGCATTAAAACAAACATCATTTTAATTATTGGGTGCAGAATGAATTTCCAGGTATAAATTGCTTCAAGGTGTCAATTGGAGATCGTTAAGCCAGTGTCCTGGCTGGGCTCCTGCAGCTCTGAGCCACCACAGTAATGGGAGCTCGTTACAGATCTTCAGTGTCCCAGTTTACTCGTCACCATTATTGGGACAATGTTATGATGTGGGAATGCTCACTGTTTTGGACTTGCTAATATCTCATTAAAAACAAGCATGTCAGTGACCTGCATGAAATCGAATCATCATGAAAAAGTATAAGAGAAAGGTTCTACCACACCGCCCTGATTCTGATACTATCAATGGCTGGTGCTGAAGTATGCCAAGAGCAATGTTGCACTGTAATTTACAGTTCTGTATGCTTTTCCCATGGTTATACATTTATCATAGGTTAACATGGTTATGAATATGATTAACCAGACCTGTGTTTTACAATGCTTCCCTATGCTTTACCAGACCTCTCTGTGCTTTACAATGCTTCCCTATGCTTTACCAGACCTCTCTGTGCTTTACAATGCTTCCCTATGCTTTACCATCCTCTCTGTGCTTTACAATGCTTCCCTATGCTTTACCATACCTCTATGCTTTACAATGCTTCCCTATGCTTTACCACGCTTGTATAAGGGTAATGTAGGTATGTGAATGCAGATACAAGGTTGCAATCATTTTTCTAGTTTCCTTTAGTATTATAATAGCTTTTTATTTTGTATCTTTTGAAATGGAGTAATTTGGAAAATGTTTTAGGCAGGGTTAAAAGTTTGTTCTAAAATGCACATGTGTGTCACATTTGTATCTTTTGCCATGATAGTAACATATCATATGCCTGCCTAATGACAGCTAGGTCCTAAATACCACTTAATAATGCTCAAGGTCTCTCTTTCAGTACAGTTTTGGTGAATTAACTTGGGCATATTATTTTCAAAAAATAGGAGTTAATTAGGAAGCTATTTGCTCTGTTTTCCTGCACCTGTTTTGCTGATGCAGAGATTCTAATCACTGCCCCTCATCTCAGTAATATCGTTTTTCTTATTCCCACCCTCGTTGGGCACCTCTTTGTCCTCTCGACCCCTAGGCTTGACCTCTGACCCCCGACCCCCCTGCGTGTGAATGAAGGGCTGCAGGCATTCCAGTGGGGCTCTGTGTGCGCGGCCCCTCCCTGCCTAACAGGTGGATAACAGCTTGTTATTACAGTGTGTGATATCGGAGCCATATATTACATGAAATCACATTTAGTTTTGACAATAAACAGACAAGAAGATAATTCTGTTATGTTATATCTTATCATATTATGTGTTATTTTAACTCATGTTTATCAATACCAATAGCTGCATTATAGTATTAAGTTTTATATTTAACAATAAACATATTATATTACATCTTATTGTTATTTTTTGTGATCGTTCTTGTTATTAATTTTTAACAAACAACAACAACAAATAGCTATATTAGATTTTATTGGATTATAATTGTTTCTGTTATGTTATATTGTATAATACTTCTTTTCAACCACCAGGTATTTCTAGTTATTGGATGGCAAGATATCACATTATTTTTACATATAATTACCCATGTATACAGTTGGGTTTTTACTGGAGCAATCTAGGTAAAGTACCTTGCTCAAGGGTACAGCAGCAGCGTCCCCCCCCACCTGGGATTGAACCCACGACCCTCCGGTCAAGAGTCCAGAGCCCTAACCACTACTCCACACTGCTGTATTTTACAGAACCCTGTTATATTATATTATATGAGAGACAGTGTTGGAGTAGAGAGCCTGAGGGTGCGGTGGAGGAAACAGCAGTCTTCTAGTGTATCATATTATAGAAGCAACCTCTGAACTTTCATCAACCAGCAATCTCCACTGCAGGACCGCCACACCACAGAGCTTTCAGACAGAATGTCTGCTTTTAATAAAGTGATTCAGAAGGGAACCAAAACACTGAAGAGGAAACACATCTGTACATCAGATATATAAAATGTTAAAAAGAGCAAAAAAGCCACAGCATTATAGAACACTGACATGTTATTCTATTTATATATATCTTGGAGGTTTAGTGGTCCAGTGGTTAAAGAAAACAGCTGATAGCTGGAGGTTCCTGGTTCAAATCTCGGTCCAGCCACTGACTCCATGTGTGTGACCCTGAGCAAATCACTTAACCTCCTTGTGCTCCGTCCTTCAGATGAGACATAAAACCGAGGTCCTATTGAAAGCGACTGCATCAGCAGCAGTTGTTGGTGCATAGTTCACCCCCTAGTCTCTGTAAGTCGCTTTGGATAAAAGCGTCTGCTAAATAACAAATTAATAATGCCATATTATATTTTTCTGTTTTATATTTTCTTATGTCATGTTGTATTATATTTTATCAGATAGCTAGCTAGTCTGGGAGAGAGTGAGAGTGTAGCAGCTTTTATCTTCTATATATACAAGAGCAGAGAGCTCTGAGGGGGGTGGGGGGGGCAGTTTAAGTACCCTCCCAAGCCTGTGCTCCCAGATGTCCTTGACAAAGCCTTCTCTGCATATTCTGTCTTACCTATTCAGCTTCTCTCCAAGACTGCCAGGGTATCTTTTGTCTGCAAAGCTACCTAATTTACTAGGGAAAGCGGCAATCTCCAAGCCGCCCTCTCTGTACCAGCACACAAAGGCTCTATTCACATGTGGACGAGCGCCTTTCTCTCTCCCTCTCCCTCTCTCGAACGAGGGGGGGGAGAAACAGTGTACATTCGGACAGATATCTCAAGCTACAATGCTCCAACTCCTGTGTCTGAGCGATGAGAATGAATTAGACCGCAGTGTTAACCCAACCAGCAATATTTCCTACAGTCCCAATTTATTGTGCATATATATATATATATATATATATATATATATATATATATATATATATATATATACAGACGTGCTCAAATTTGTTGGTACCCCTCCACAAAAACGAAGAATGCACAATTTTCTCTGAAATAACTTGAAACTGACAAAAGTAATTGGCATCCACCATTGTTTATTCCATATGTAATAGAAATCAGACTTTGCTTTTGATTTTTTATTCAACATAATATTGTAAATAAGAAAACAAATAAAAATGGCATGGACAAAAATGATGGGACCGCTAACCTAATATTTTGTTGCACAACCTTTAGAGGCAATCACTTCAATCAACCTTTTTCTGTAGCTCTCAATGAGACTTCTGCACCTGTTAACAGGTGGTTTGGCCCACTCTTCCTGAGCAAACTGCTCCAGCTGTCTCAGGTTTGATGGGTGCCTTCTCCAGACTGCAAGTTTCAGCTCTTTCCATAGATGTTCGATAGGATTCAGATCAGGACTCACAGAAGGCCACTTCAGAATAGTCCAATGTTTTGTTCTTATCCATTCTTGGGTGCTTTTAGCTGTGTGTTTTGGGTCATTATCCTGTTGGAGGACCCATGACCTGCGACTGAGACAGATCTTTCTGACACTGGGCAGTACGTTTCGCTCCAGAATGCCTTGATAGTCTTGAGATTTCATTGTGCCCTGCACAGATTCAAGGCACCCTGTGCCAGGCGCAGCAAAGCAGCCCCAAAACATAACCGAGCCTCCTCCATGTTTCACTGTAGGTATGGTGTTCTTTTCTTTGAAAGCTTCATTTTTTCATCTGTGAACATAGAGCTGATGTGACTTGCCAAAAAGTTCCAGTTTTGACTCATCTGTCGAAAGGACATTCTCCCAGAAGGATTGTGGCTTGTCAATATGCATTTTAGCAAATTCCAGTCTGGCTTTTTTATGTTTTTCTTTCAAAAGTGGAGTCCTCCTGGGTCTTATTATTATTATTATTATTTATTTCTTAGCAGACGCCCTTATCCAGGGCGACTTACAATTGTTACAAGATATCACATTATACATTATTTCACATTATACAGATATCACATTATTTTTACATACAATTACCCATTTATACAGTTGGGTTTTTACTGGAGCAATCTAGGTAAAGTACCTTGCTCAAGGGTACAACAGCAGTGTCCCCCACTGGGGATTGAACCCACAACCCTCCGGTCAAGAGTCCAGAGCCCTGACCACTACGCCACACTGCTGCCATGGAGCCCACTTTCGCTCAAAAAGTGACGGATGGTGCGATCACAAACTGACGTACCTTCACCTTGGAGTTCAGCTTGTATCTTTTTGGCAGCTATCCTTGGTTCTTTTTCTACCATTCGCACTATCCTTCTGTTCAATCTGGGGTCGATTTTCCTCTTGCGGCCGCGCCCAGGGAGGTTGGCTATATATATATGAGGCATATATATATATGAGGCATATATATATATATATATATATATATATATATATATATATATATATATATATGTATATATATGCCTCATAATCTTATTATTTTAACTGCTTTTTAACATTTGATATATTTAATACATTCTTTTATATCTACTATTTAAATGGGTGAGAGCCAAGCTTTTAAAATCAATGCTGAAGACATTCTGAACCTTTTGCTTGTTTGTTTTAAAAATTCAGAATTGGAACATTTTTCAAAAACAATTCTACAGCTTGCTATTTCTTCATGGTACGACTTGCTGTACTACCTGGATCAGGTTCACTACCATTGGCTAACCGCATGGAGACCATGTGACATACAGCACAGCACAGGAAATGACCAGGTACCAGGAAGCAATGGTATTGTTCTTGTAAAATCTGTATTGTACTTACAAGGTCTGTAACCACTAGAGACACACTGCCTCCCTCCCTCCCAGTCCCTCCTCAGCTCCACTAGAGCCACACTGCCTCCCTCCCTCCCAGTCCCTCCTCAGCTCTAACCACTAGAGTCACACTGCTTCCCTCCCTCCCAGTCCCTCCTCAGCTCTAAGTACTAGAGCCACACTGCTTCCCTCCCTCCCAGTCCCTCCTCAGCTCTAAGTACTAGAGCCACACTGCTTCCCTCCCTCCCAGTCCCTCCTCAGCTCTAACCACTAGAGCCACATTGCTTCCCTCCCTCCCAGTCCCTCCTCAGCTCTAACCACTAGACCATACTGCTTCCCTTCCAGTCCCTCACCACTAGGCCTCCCTGTTATTTTGGGGTATTTTTCACCATCAGTGTAGGTGGCCCAGCTGGAGTAGTTTCCCCCCTGTTCCCTGCCCCCCTCTCCCCCCTGCTGGCTCTCTGAATATGGGCTGGGGGATTATGCGAATGGCAGGCTTGTAAAAGTGAATGCTGGGCCCATTCTTTCTCATGATGAATGACAGTCAGACTAAAGCAGCATTTACATGAGAAGAGAAGCTATTGAGGGACCAGCGAGCCAACCCAAAGACTTTCACACTCTCCCTCTTTCTCTCCCAACTCTCCCCATCGTTCTCTCCTCTCTGCCCCTCTCTCTTTCCCTCCTCTCCCTATCTCCCCCTCTTTCCCCTTCATTTGTGGAGAGAGGGGGAGAATGGAAAAAGGAGGGAGAACAAGGACAGAAATGAGGGTAGAGAGGGGAATAAACTAAATATTGAAAGAGAGAGATGGACAGGAGAGAGTTGGGGCAGAGAGAGGAGGATGAGAGGGAAGGAGAGACAGAGAAAGGGAGGGAGAGCAGAGAGGGGGAAAGGGAATCATAGCGAGAGGGTGCAGTTTTGGAAGAGGGGAGAGTGGAAAGAGAGGAGAGTTAGCCTCAGTTATGCCACACTTCCTCATTTCAATGCACCTGTTGTCTTTCTTATAAACATTGAGACACATCTTCAAATGCAATTTTTACACTTTTCCCTTCCTGTTGTATGCTGCTTGCATTCATTCCAAGTAGTCCCCAGTGCTGTGGAGTATTGCGTTTTGTATGAGTGCTTTGAGCTGTTTTAAAAGCCCAGCTCCTTACCCCAGTTCTAATTTCTCTCCCACTTCCTCATTCCAGTATCTCCTTGGTTACCTGCAGCTTCCCTGGACCTCTCAGTGACATCACGCTAAAAGTACAATCAGATTCCATCAGTTACTGTGGACAGCCAATTAGATTGTGTGAACATGGTGTTCTGAGAATTACATTGATCTAAGCATGGGCTCCACTTCTGAAAACTTCAGCGAGGGGTCTAACGAAACACTGCAGGTAGGTAGGAAGTCAATCCCACTGTAAGGGGCAATGTTATGTGACACATCGCCGTTACGGATTCTGTCCATTCCCCTGTCGGTGAGATGAGGTTAAATGCTCTAAAACCACAGGTGCAAACGAGCTCGGTGGTTAAAATGCTGGCTTGTGGCGTGCCGGTTCACACTCAGCCTCCACACAGGGGGTATAGTGGAAGTGGTCAAACACTTATGTCACACTTTCAAAATTTCCATATACTGTATATGGAGAACTGCTCATCCAATTGACATGAAACTTGGTATTAACATTATTTCATAAGAGAATATTAGATTCTGGGGATACCGGGGGTGTCTGTCTGTCCGCACATATTTCCACCTGTATGTCGCACTTACATTTTTGCATATATCGAGCTTATCAAATCCAGCACGATAGCTTCCTACCCCCAATCCCTCGTGTCTCCCTCCACCCCCTCTCACCCTCTCCGCTCCTCCTCTACTGGTTGACTGGTCATGCCTTCCCTCCACTCCCCATCCTCCTGAGCCCGCTCCTTCTCTTCCCCAGCCCCTCTGTGGTGGAACCAGCTACCGGAGAACTTCAGGACTGCTCCATCGCTCCCTGCCTTCCGCCCACCTGTTTAAACATAGCCTGACCTAAGCACTAAGTTACTGGATCCTCAGCTGATGCACTATCCTTGCACTATTGCACTGCTGTTATGTATTGTAGATATTATTATTTGTTTATTTAGCAGACACCTTTATCCAAGGCTACTTACAAAGACTAGGGTGTGTGAACTACGCATCAGCTGCAGAGTCACTTACAATTATTATTATTATTTGTTTATTTAGCAGACGCCTTTATCCAAGGCGACTTACAGAGACTAGGGTGTGTGAACTATGCATCAGCTGCAGAGTCACTTACAACTATGTCTCACCCGAAAGACGGAGCACAAGGAGGTTAAGTGACTTGCTCAGGGTCACACAATGAGTCAGTGGCTGAGGTGGGATTTGAACCGGGGACCTCCTGGTTACAAGCCCTTGTCTTTAACCACTGGACCACACAGACTCCTATAATAACTTGTTGCATCTTAATTCCTATTGTATTTTAGTAGTATAAGTTGCACTCACTGTAAACAACACAATTTAAATATTGATTTTGCATTGTAACATTAATAATAATAATAATAATAATAATAATAATAATAATAATAATAATAATAATAATTGATATAAGAGACAGGGTCAGCTGGACATATTAACTGATATAAGAGACAGGTAGACTATAAAGAAGTATAAAGAAGTATATATATATAGACCAACATTTTGGGGTAGTTTATTTCTTGTTTCATAACTGTAATGGGTGCATTTCCCTCAACAAAGCGGCCAGCTAACCAGCTACACCAAAATGTCATTTTTTTGTGTAAAACGGTATCCACTGAATTCACATCACGTGTTTTCTAATAACCTGCACAGAACAAGCAGGCATTAGTTCTGTAAGTATTCGATAAATACGAGCCACGACTTTCTTCTTATTGTTTAAAATAGCCTCTTGACCATCACATTAAACGCTTGTCGTCCGAAAAACGGACGCTTAGATTAACAACTGCACTCAAAAACAAACATAAAATCACAATACTAAATTGCTGATACGGTGTCCAAAACGACAGCTCGACTGTGGAGGGTCGTATTAACACTAATGATGTGTTGGCGGAAACGCGGCGCTGTCAGTCTCTCCCACGAACTGTCACACGGCTCCCCCGCTCTCATTCGGATAAAGGGGGTGCAAATGCGGTGCTAATGTTTCTGAATGGACTGCCACAAACGCCCCTCCCAAAGGCTATTGTTAAAACGTTCAGAAGTCAGCCACCCCACTTTCCCAACCATCCCTCGCAAATAGTGGCCATCTGAATTTCATTGCGGCTATCGACGACTGCGTATCAGCATTAGCACCTCGAATCTGCACGAGGGAGGGCACCATGCATCTTTACTCAGTTGCAGTTATTTCTTAGACACCAGGGTTATACGTACAATTCAGATACGCCATAAAATATAATGAACTTACTGTAGTGCATTTGCTATGAAAGCAGAGTTACAATACACGCGCTAAGTAAACTTGAAAAATACAGGGCCAACTAAAAATATGTTGTAAAAAAAAAAAAAAAGTATCAATACAGACATGACGTTTTCTTATGTCATTTGTATTTAAATGGCGACCAAATGCAACAAATGCATTTTTGAAACCGTTTCAAGTCGTTTTTACAACCTCCTACTGCTGCAAAAAACGGCTGTTCTAATCTATTCTGTTTGGCTCACGTGGTAAGCAGACTGGAAGGCAGACAAACAGCGAAACGAGGGATGCAAACACAAAAGGAATGATTCAGAAACGCTTGCTTTCTGAATAACAACGCTGAAGGGTCTCTAGTCAGTAGTGCAATATGTTTTAGTGTTTGGGCTGACTGAACGCTATTGTCGGACGCTGCAGTTTGAAGGTAGCGTTGCTGTCTGGTGTGTTGTTATTAGGTTTAATACATTCTTCATTTTAAATTAAACTTTTGTTTGATTTTACCCACTCAGCAATGCTAAATGTTGAAAACATATAAGACGTTTCAACCTGAACTCTCTCAGTGTCTTTTCAGAGAGAATTACTTCTATCTTTATTGTTTAATTTATTAAAACTTTATTTATAGTTTAGAAATTACAAACACTGTGGAAAAGAATGCACGCGGGGGTCCACCTGTAGCAGTCTTCCCCCTCCCGCCATCATTACACGTTGACGAAATATTTGTCAAATAGTTTTTTGATAAACATCCAATACAGGCATAAAAAAAAACACGATAATCACAGTGGTCAATCTATTTTTATCTTCAACAAAATATAATTTTTTCCGTTAACTGTAATTTTGCTAGTTTACAATATTTTGACCCCTGTGGTTATCCGTGTTTTTTCCTATGCCTGTATTGGATATTTATCCAAAAAAAAAAACATTTGACAAATATTAGATAATAGTTTGCTGTGATTCAGGTAGTTTTTACCATAGTTAACCATGTTTTTTTTTTTTTTTTTTTTTTTTTAAATGCTATACCATACATCTCTGTGCTTTACAATACTTACCTATGCTTTACCCTGCTTTCTAGTGCTTAAATATTTCAAATTCAGACATTAAAACACGAATAGACAGTTTAAACAGCAACTGCACTGTTAATACATGTGTAAGTTAAAGGAATCCATTTTATCTGGGGTCTAGACATGAACAAATCACTGAAGCGTTGCTCTCGTGGTTTATAGTGTCCTGAGAACCCCTCTGTGTAATGCCAGCCTTATTATGTACAACTGAATATTCCTACTTTGATAACTGGTGTGGGAGACTTTTGTAATGATTGCAACTGAACAACCACATAATTCTAGCCAGTGGCTAAAGTAAGTCATTTTTTTTGTCAGGATAACTTTCTATATAGCAAACTATGACAAGGGTCGCTTTTATTAGGATTTCAAAAGCACTAGAGTGGAATATTCATTGTACGGTATGGTCTGACTGCAGTCATTGGAGTGAGTTTGACCTACAGCACAACAGGAAATGAGGCAGTGGTACGTATGTGTGTCACTCTTACATTTCTGCTTCTGGAAAACAGCGGATGCAGTTGTGTTGAAACCTGCTTTTAACATGATTTAACATAAGTTACTGAGAGTGCTGTATTCTGAGGATATGTGAGAGTGTGTGTTTGTCTGGACTTCCATCCGTCTATATGTCACACCTTTGCATCTTGAGAACACAGACAGTTATTCCACAGTCATTTAAATAAACTACCATAATAGTAGCACCTGATCTGCTTTTTACTTATCACCTATCCAGTTTTCATATAGATGTTCATTGCCATTTCTTATTGTGTACTATTCTGTACAGACCATGTTTTCACTGCACTGGTAGCTCTAATTGAATGGCAATGGGAGATCGATGTTACTGACAGGTTTGTGTTGGAGGCAGTCAATGATTCTGGCACTAGTTCTGTGCAGTAAAGTTTAGCTCCTGTCTCTTAAGAGTCTGCAACTTTGCTCTTTGTGTGAAAAGGACCTTGGGTTCCTTTCGAGTGTTTTGTCCGTCGTGCAGGTGTTTTGTACTTCCTCCGTGCTTGAATGACAGCACAACCAAGCGCCACTCAAACTGCCAATTGTGGCCTTCATTCCCTGCTTCTGTTTCCCCGGCAACGCTTTCGGATTCTATTCAGGCGCCTTTTTATACAATCGAACCCCCAAGCTTCTCTTCTTTTCTCTTTTCAACAAAAAACCCAGCCACCCACTCCCTCTGCAGTCCTTACAACCCCCCTTCATCCTAACACTCTCTCTCTCTCTCTGCTGTCAAAAAAGCTCAACAAGTTCTATCAAGGTCCCTACACTAAAACCACACAGCTTCCCTCCTTCCCAGTCCATTCTCAGCTCTAACCACTAGAGCCACACTGCTTCCCTCCCTCCCAGTCCCTCCTCAGCTCTAACCACTAGAGCCACACTGCTTCCCTCCCTCCCAGTCCCTCCTCAGCTCTAACCACTAGAGCCACACTGCTTCCCTCCCTCCCAGTCCCTCCTCAGCTCCACTAGAGCCACACTGCTTCCCTCCCTCCCAGTCCCTCCTCAGCTCTAACCACTAGAGCCACACTGCTTCCCTCCCTCCCAGTCCCTCCTCAGCTCCACTAGAGCCACACTGCTTCCCTCCCTCCCAGTCCCTCCTCAGCTCTAACCACTAGAGCCACACTGCCTCCCTCCCTCCCAGTCCCTCCTCAGCTCCACTAGAGCCACACTGCTTCCCTCCCTCCCAGTCCCTCCTCAGCTCCACTAGAGCCACACTGCTTCCCTCCCTCCCAGTCCCTCCTCAGCTCCACTAGAGCCACACTGCTTCCCTCCCTCCCAGTCCCTCCTCAGCTCCACTAGAGCCACACTGCTTCCCTCCCTCCCAGTCCCTCCTCAGCTCCACTAGAGCCACACTGCTTCCCTCCCTCCCAGTCCCTCCTCAGCTCTAACCACTAGAGCCACACTGCATCCCTCCCTCCCAGTCCCTCCTCAGCTCTAACCACTAGAGCCACACTGCTTCCCTCCTTCCCAGTCCCTCCTCAGCTCTAACCACTACAGCCACACTGCATCCCTCCCTCCCAGTCCCTCCTCAGCTCTAACCACTAGAGCCACACTGCTTCCCTCCCTCCCAGTCCCTCCTCAGCTCTAACCACTAGAACCACACTGCTTGCCTCCCTCCCAGTCCCTCAGCTCTAACCAGTAGAACCACAGATTCCCTCCCTCCCAGCCCCTCAGCTTTACACTAGAGCCACACTGCTTCCCTCCCACCCAGTCTCCCAGCTCTACACCAGAGCTGCACTGCCCCCTCCCTCTAATGTCTTTATTGTAGTGAGCTGACCAAAACTGGACACAGTATATGTGGGGTCTAACTGAAGCATTATATAGTCTTAGCATATAGACTTTTGTCAACTTTCACTTAATGTGATTCCTCTAGCTGACGTAGAGTTTTGAATTTAGGTACAGAACAAAACAAGGGAAAACAGTGGCGACTTAATAACAATTACCCATAGGGGACACTGTTGCATCCCTCATCACATTGTTAACTAACTACAAAATAACTAAATTAAACACTAAAAAGACAAATTGAAATTTTCAGATAGTCAGAAATAATGTTCATTATGGCTACTATTTCCACAGCAAATACCCCAACAACATTAACAGCCCCCTCTATTGGTGATATTTTGTATTGCAACAGTGTGTTCCCCTTTGATTTGCCTGTGGAGCCCTGCAGATTAACCAAACTAAATTTTAAAAGGAGAATTTCACCAGAGATAAAAAGCGGTTTCATTTTATTGGAAAATAAATCATTTATACGAATGTATTTTAAAATACAAATGTGTTGTTTCTTTAGTATTTCTAACTTCAGCACTAATGATTAGTGATGACACATATATAAATGACTAAAAGCTTACTTAAAAAACCTAATTTTACATGCACAGAATTATAACCTGTGTATTACATGTTTAAAAACACATTTCTTCTCTCTTATTAGCACCAGCATGTAACCACTGTCTCCCTTTTAAAGGAGTGCTCAGCGACTTCAACATTGATGTTTGTCCATGTCTAATACATTTTTCCCTTTTAAATTTGTAATTATATAACTTAAGGTCTCATTCTCCATTGCTGTTTCTCCTCAGAACGTCGAAAAGACCGTGTGCAGCTAGAATTTCTGTCCCTCTATACATTTTGTACGAGATTGAAGCTGGTAAAAATTATCCCCTTAACTTTGGATCCTTTCTGAAGGTACATCACTAAATCGTTCCATCATGTTGGTCCGCACGTATTAGTCCTCAAATGACATGCTGCCCAGAAGCCTGAATTAAATAAAACTTTACGGCGGCGCCATAACTCGATAACGGCTAGTTTACCGCCAGAATTTTGATTTATTTGGGACTATCCCTTTAAGAATTGAATTCCGTGTCATTCACCTGTATGTCCCAAATCTCAATTTAAAAAAAAATGTATAGCATCTGCTGTGTGTGTGTATGTGGGGTTTATTAAAGAAATATCACAGACCTGTTCCATTTACTCGTGTGTGTGTGTGTGTGTGTGTGTGTGTGTGTGTGTGTGTGTGTGTGTGTGTGTGTGTGTGTGTGTTTATAAGGGGCTATTACAAAAAGATTGGGGTGAAAGACCCTTTAAAATGCCGTTTGTTTTGAGGATGTTTTTAATCCTCGTGGTCAGGTCCCAGAAGAAAAGTAAGTTGTGTGCACATGTGAAAAAGCTCAATACAATCCGCGATGTTTACAAGGTAGTGCTATTGAACAGCCTGGAAGCAGTTTGTTTTGTAATATACAGTGCAGTAGATTCAATACTGTTTGATTTTGCTTATAGAAAGAAAGAAACACTGGTCGTTCAGGAACAATAAAGCGCTTTTTATTTACCGCGCCCCTTCTTTAGTTATGGAAATGCGGTCCTCGCCTGTAACGCCCGTTTCGTAATGGTGAGAGCGGATTGGTAGAGCGGGGGAGGAATTATCCTTATAAACTAGCTTTGTCAGCAGGAGTGAAATAACTTTTTAACTGTTTTGGCATTTTAGGAAGCAGTGAAGCAGTGAAGTAAAATTTGGGATTATTTCAGAACTGGTTTTTCAACCTGTTATTGAGAACGCTGATGCAAATTTACGAATGTTACTTTAAAAAAAACAGGATTTGTCGATGCTGTTGGGCACTTACTGTAAGTATAGTAATAATAATAATAATAATAATAATAATAATAATAATAATAATAATAATAATCATAATAGTAATTTTCAATCCGGTTCCCACCTCTACCCGCGGGTGAACTGACAGTAACTGAATTTATAATTGCTAGATGAATGCGGTTTGCCTAGATTTTAATACGTGCAGCACCCAACAAACCGCTCCCGACTTCAGTTGACTCTGTGTTTGATCTGTTTTGTAATTCGGTCAACTTTCTGCGCTGCTCTTTCGCTTTTTTTTTAAATAACATGTACAGTATGATGGAACATGAGTTAAAGTCACCGGGGCCTCCGCCGTCCCATCATCCCGGCTCGGGCATGTCACCTGTCGGGAGCGGCGTGGGAGGTAACCATCCCGGGGCGAAGGGTGCTTGCCCTCCCGGCAGCGACCCCATGGACAAAGTTAAGCGGCCTATGAACGCCTTCATGGTGTGGTCCCGGGGCCAGCGACGAAAAATGGCTCAGGAAAACCCCAAAATGCACAACTCAGAGATTAGCAAACGACTAGGCGCCGAGTGGAAGCTACTGACAGACGCTGAAAAGCGACCTTTCATCGACGAGGCCAAGCGCCTGAGGGCGCTGCACATGAAGGAGTACCCCGACTACAAGTATAAGCCCAGGCGCAAGAGCAAGCCTCTCTTGAAGAAGGACAACCCGGCTGGCAAGTACCCTCTCTCGGCCGGCAACCTGCTTGCGGTGGCGGCGGCTCAGGGACCCGGAGGGAGTCCCAGAATGGACAGCTACGGCTGGGGCCCTACTGGGGGGTACGCGGGCATGCAGAGCGAGGCCCTTGGGTACCCCCAGCAGCTACATCGCTACGAACTGTCGACCCTGCAGTACCCCCCTGGCATGGCCACAGCACAGAGTTACATGAGCGGCGCAAATTCCTACAGGTGAGTTTTGACAAAACTTTCTTTTTTTTTTTTTTTTTTTTTTGCTGTTGTTTCTAACAAAAAGAAAACATGTAAAGTTTGGGTTTTTAGATTTTGTTTACACTGTACATTTTGTTTAAAGAATTATAATTTAGTTCAAGTCAGCTTCCTTTTCAGTTTTACATTTTTATATGTATTACAGTTTCAAAACCTAAATGCATTCGATGGGCACACATTTGAGTGACTGTTCAAAATATACGTGTGTAATATTGACACTGTAGTAAACACAGCGTTCATAAAACTGCACGCACTTTTTTTTTAGTTGAAGCAATCAATTGAAAACGGCATGTATCAAAAAAACAGTCCACTTTCTTATATAAATTTTGTCACAACAAACGCACTCGGTTTATTTAGGCCGCTCGTGTGCGTATGTGTTTAATTGGTATTTATTTTAGAATTATACGGTAGCAACAACGTTGCTGGAGAAACCAATACAGCATATATGATTAATACTTTATAACTGCCAAGGTGACAGAATTTAAAATCCAATCAGGCCGCTATTAAAATACTTAATATTTTAGATTTGTTGAAACTTACATTTTCATAAACTGTTTTAAAAGTATTAAATCCGTATTTAACCTTTCAGTGTTACATGTTAGTAGATGTATTTCAAATTCTATATCAAGTTTATGATATAAGTTCATTACTACGTCCGTGTGAAGGTAGAGTAAATTTGCGGTTTTTTATTGTAATGTGTAATTATAAAGAAGCGGGGATGTCTAATGATAGTTTTCACCTGTTGCAGCAGTTCAAATTTTTCCTAAGCAAAGATGCTACCAGTTTTTTAAAATGCTACAAATATAAGGAATATCACGTCTCTAAAGCACTCTATTCACAGCGTGGCATTATACACACACACACACACACACACACATATTATTATTATTTATTTCTTAGCAGACGCCCTTATCCAGGGCGACTTACAATTGTTACAAGATATCACATTATACATTATTTCACATTATACAGATATCACATTATTTTTACATACAATTACCCATTTATACAGTTGGGTTTTTACTGGAGCAATCTAGGTAAAGTACCTTACTCAAGGGTACAACAGCAGTGTCCCCCACCTGGGATTGAACCTACAACCCTCCGGTCAAGAGTCCAGAGCTCCTAACCACTACTCCACACTATATATATATATATATATATATATATATATATATATATATATATATATATATATATATATATATATATATATATATATATATATATATATGAAATAAGGTGCTTTTCACAAAACATTAAGGGCTGTTTTAAGGTATATTTAAGTGTCTAACATTCTCTGAAAATGAACTAACCTTCTCTAAAATGCTTAAACCCCAAACATGATTCATTATTACAAATGGGTTTTAAGAAAACATTGCTTAAAACTGTTAAAGTTTTGTGAATAATAGCGGGATATTTTGCACAGTTTCAACCACTTTGTCCCACACAAAGTAATAGCTAATCTCAGACTCGTAATGTTAAAAGTCTTCCATCGACTTACATTTTACAGGACATACATCTTTGTATGGGCTGTATATCTGTATGTGATAAACATATCACAAACGAATACTGCAATTAATTTTTAATAATGAATCATTCAGTTATGCAAACCTTTTTAATGTCCGTGTACTTAAGTGACCAAAACAGACGGTATCAATTATATTGCACTCCGTTTTAATTTATTTAATTTTATTTTTTCTTGCCTGAACTTAATTCTAACACCATAATTATTAGTGGTAAAATATTTCGCGCTCTATAAAGTCATCCACACCGGTAAAGTAGCATATTTTACAGAGATCAACAAACTTCAAAGCGCCTGGAGCCCTTAATATATAGATTTTAAGGCTGTGCAATGGTGTCATCGAGGAAAGACTTCACGTTTAAAACACCAATCGTCGTTATGCGGGCAGATGGGTTCGGGAGAGCTCTCAAGAGCGTGGACTGACTGTGCACAACGGAATCACAAACTCAGTATGTGCGCTTTCGATTTCCAACGGTAGTCCGTATATACAGTAGCATATTTCTACCTACAGATGTGATCGAAGAAAGTCTAAAACAATTATTAAACTGATACAAAACGACCAGAATTAATAATATTGTGTCCTGCGTCCAATATACCGCTTTGAAAAAGGTATATCTAAAAACACAAAACAAATCTGTAAGAGGCGTTCATCGACCCATCAGTGTTCGGTTCCGAGCAGCTGATCGATCTCAGAACTTTGTCCAGTCGGGTCTTAAAGGATCCCAGTGATTCAGCATCAAACCATTCAGTATACACACACTCCCCACTTACTGTGTGAAGATGAAAGAACATTTTGGCTTTTGTGTATTTAAATAAAGTTATTATTATTTCTGAACTTCTTTCATCACGTGTTCATCCCCTCCGATTTCTCATTTCTTTAGGCGCTAGAACGCCACCAGCACATTAGTCTGACCATAAATTAAAACGCACACTTAGTTAAGTATAAAGACTGTTCATATGCAATGTGTTATAAACAAATGTTACTTTTAACTAATTTTTTTCTTTTGTACTGCTGTGTCTTCTACGTCTATACACACATCCCAATGTGTTTTATAATCTATTCCAAAGCATTTGTTTCATTATTTTGATTTTACAGGCAGGTGGTCAGATACTGATTATATATCAGGAGATTTTAAAAATCAGGTTGGAATTTTTTTTCAGATAAATGTACTTTGTTTTAATTCATTTTAAAGTTGCAAATAATCCAGTGAAATGCCCTGATTAATTATTTTTTTTAATGGTATTATTATTTTGTAAATGTTCACGTTAATCTATGTAGTTCTAGGTGTGTGATATGTTTCTGTATTGCTGCCTTCTCGGCCAGGTCTCTTAAAAAGAGATTTTTAATCTCAGTGTGACCTCCTGGTTATATAAAGGTTAAATAATAATAAAAATACAAAAATATTTTCGAGCGACATGCTTTGTTTTATGGAGACCCCTAAAATGACGATGTTGCCGTTCGACAGGTTGTTCGGTCTCGACAGTGCCGTGTCAAAACTCGCTCTGTGGGTGCTGCTCCAGACCGGATATTTAACCATTTCTTAAACACCGAAGCAAAGAAACATTTTTAGAAAAAAGAAAATGTCTAAGAAGCTGTGCTGAGCAGTATAGTGAAGAACGTGTTTATATAAATATACCCTTTATCATAAACTTGAAAACAGGTGTGTGGGGCGGGGCAGAAACGTCCGTTTGGCATGTATTTACCATCACTTGGGGTATATGTTATATTCAAGTCGTCTGAACACAAAGTTTCAACTAATTGATCAAAATTAAAAACGCAAACTTTATTTGACATATGCAAGTTCCAACTTTTAACGTTATCAATTAGTTGAAATGTTTGTAATGTATCAAAGCGTGTAGCAGAGAGAGAGAGAGAGAGAGAGAGAGAGAGAGAGAGAGAGAGTGAGAGAGAGAGAGAAAATATGCAGCTGACCAAATGCGCTTGAAAAAGGTATGATATTAGCTTATCGATGCTGTTGACCAAGATTGGTAAATTCTGTTGAAACTAAATTAAACACACTGAAATGCCCCACTCTCTACAAAAGAGGGGCCAGGGACTTTGGCAGTTTAAAACCAATTTAAATAAAATGGCATTCTGTAGACGGCTGTATTTGCAGTTTGCTGGTAACCTCGTCTTAAGCAAATCTACTCGCCTAACAAAGTTGCTGCACCCTAATATCGTATCATTTTCAAGCTGCGATGTTTGTCAAATACATACAGCGCAGTCACAGTGTTTGCTTACCCCCAGTGTTTAGAGATCTCGAAAGCAGATTAAGTCAATACCAAGCTGTGATTTGAGTGAGTTTCCTCGTGGCAGGTGGATACCCCAACCCCACCCAGAATTTACACTACATTTTAAAACTAAAGTAATACAGCAAACCGACCTGGCTTAAAGGCCACCTATACGAGGCCACCGCCGCAATTAATGCAACATATTTACAGTACAAATTGACGTCAGTGCATATTATTCACCATGTCATTTAAAATAAGGCACTTAATGTATACACCATTTTATTTTATCATTTTGAATACTACTATTTAATAATAATAATAATAATAATAATAATAATAATAATAATAATAATAATAATAATAATAATAATAATAATACAATTCTTTATGTAACGTTATCACAATATTTTCTTCTAAGGAAGTTGAATATCCTAATTTATTTGTAATGTTTTATTTTATATAGTCTGTATATCAAGTTAGTTGCCTAAAATCTCAATTTCTGCCTATGGTTTAAACCTTCTTTCTGTATGCCTTGTTAATGTTTTGGTGAGTTTAGCTCGTTCGTTTTAAGCAAAGCCTTCCCCTTAAGGTATCTGATGCTCAATTATGTTGTCGGGTCTGTAAGTACTGTTGAACTGTTTAATGTAGAACCTGCGTCTATAATTAACTATAAGGCCATAGCAATTTATCTGCCACTGACAGAGAAACCCCACCTGAGTGTGCAGTTCACAAACCAAAACAAAACAATATGTGGATGTCCCTGACAACTTTGCGTCAAACATTGAAAGAGAGAGTAGCTAGTATTGCTTCAGAACATCAGTATACAATATATTACTTTTTTAAAAATTGTTTGGGGGTATTTAAATATTTACTTGGCCCTCGAGGAGTTAGCCCGGTTCAAAAGGGATGAGAAGGGGAGTTCATTATTGTGTGTTGTTTATCATAACTGTGTTATACCAAATGGTGAAGCTATTCCAAGCAGGGGAAAGGAGTTAACTAAATACCAAGCTATTAAGGTGTGTGTGAGAGAGAGAGAGTGTGTGTGTATTTCTACACTGTACTTGCACGTTTGATTTCACCTTATAACTGCTAAGCAATTGTTGCTAAATAATAGTAATAATCTTTATTTTTATATAGCGCCTTTCATAGTGGCCCACCGTCACAAAGCGCTTTACAGAGGCAGGCTGTGAACTGTGCATTATATGCAGAGTCACTTCCAATAGGACGTTGATTTAACATCTCATCCGCAGGACGGAGCACAAGGAGGTGAGGTGACTCGCTCAGGGTCACACGCAGTGAGTCAGTTAGTGGCAGAGGTGGGATTGGAACAGGTGATCTTGTTCCAAGCCCTGGACTTTAACCACTGGACCGCACTGCCTCCTTGGGTTTAATTGCAAAATTGACTTCACAACTTTACAGGAAAGAACTAATAATACAAAAATCGGGTGCTTATGTTTTGTTCTTTCACTACAAATCTGTGGTTTTTCAACTGTTTTAAAACCTGTTTTTCCATGAGGAAGTCCTATTATACTACCAAATTCCCCTCTTTATAAGATTAAGCATAATTACAGTCACAGAGGAAAGTCTTTTAAGCTTTGTTTGAAAGACACATTGGACTGGTGCTGTTTAAACATGAACAGTTAGGACATTTTGAATATGGACAACCGTGGGGGAAGAAGTAATCCAGTAAACAGGCTACTAAAATATCACACACTTAATGGAATTGGTGTGTGTGTGTGTGTGTGTGTGTGTGTGTGTATATATATATATATATATATATATATATATATATATATATATATATATAAGAAAAAAGAAAAGGATATTTCAGGTACTTAAAAAGGTAGAATAATTGATTACAAATCAATTATCAGGACGTTTCGGACTACACGTGTGTATATATATATATATATATATATATATATATATATATATGTGTGTGTGTGTAGATAGATATCTATATCCTATTGTAATACACTATTAGGTTAAAAAACAGTTGTGTTTATTCATTTAAAAATATTATTATTATTATTATATATTTCTTAGCAGACGCCCTCATCCAGGGCGACTTACAATTGTTACAACATATCACATTATACATTATTTCACATTATACAGATATCACATTATACATTATTTTTTTTACATACAATTACCCATTTATACAGTTGGGTTTTTACTGGAGCAATCTAGGTAAAGTACCTTGCTCAAGGGTACAACAGCAGTGTACCCCACTGGGGATTGAACCCACAACCCTCCGGTCAAGAGTCCAGAGCCCTAACCACTACTCCACACTGCTGCCCTAATTAAATATATTTAATTCAATCTGTTTAAGTTGTAACAGTGACGTGCATTTCAATGTTTTTAGATTAAAATCCACTAAAATAAATATACCATACTTTCTGAGCGTGGACCACACAAGTTAATTCATGTGGAATAACTAAACGAGGCACGTACGTCTTGACAACACAACATGACGACGACCCAGTTCACCGCTGCCCAATTTAAAAAGTAAAATAATGAAAAGATCGTGCAAACGTTGTAAAACGCCTTTATATACTGTATCTCAATTCTTACACCATGGTCTGCTTGTTTTTCTTACGGTGGTGTGTGGACTTGTTTTTAGTTGAACTGTGTTGTTCAAAAAGAGATTTATTTTTGGACACGCATGGATTAAACATAAAAACATGTCTGAATAGAAGTTTCCTCCCACAGGATAGAATCATTTTATTGGCACAGATTTATTTAAAGATGAAACAAAAGTGCCAGTTGTCTATGCAAAAGTCAAGTATGGAACAAACGCATTAGTTTGCATTTCTATTTCAATTTCATTTAGTTTTCATTTCTATTAATCAAGCATCTAAGTGATCCAGTTTACACAATTTATTTACAGGGAGTAAACAAACAACGGACAAGTTGGCCTGTAATAGGCCTACTGAATTTTACATTATTTCAACATACCAGCATGGTATTTTATTCGTAGTGACTCTCCATATCCTTTCATTCCAACTTGTTTTTGGCATGGCGTCTATCTGCTAAAGCAAACGGTTAGATAGATGGTTAAATAGCCAATATTATAGTTTTATTTATTTTTAAACAACCCACAACAGTTTTCTTGCCAATTATCATATGGAGTTAAAACAACATTTAGTATTGTTTTTGAATGTATAAACGATTAATACACCACTGGTGGCAGGGAACTGGTACACAAACATTGCAGGTCCCTCGCCCAGTCGCCCCTCCTTCCTGTCTGAGGTAATAACACATTGTGTCTGGTCTATATAAAAACACAAGACGGTTGTCATCCAGTTTAGGCCAAACATTCAAGAAATTAAGAAAATTGAATTGGTACAATTTTGAGAATATAAATGTTGCCTTAAATAAATTTGGAGACTATATATGAGAGAGATTTGTGTGCGACAAAACCACCACATTTTTTGTGACAGCTAATAAATTTAGAATGTGACCAAATTAATATTTATTCAGTAGAAGTTCAATTTTTCTTATCAGTAATGCCTAACTGCATTTGTATGCTTTATCATTATTATTTATTTCTTAGCAGATGCCCTTATCCAGGGCGACTTACAATTGTTACAAGATATCACATTACTTTTGCATACAATTACCCATTTATACAGTTGGGATTTTACTGGAGCAATCTAGGTAAAGTACCTTGCTCAAGGGTACAGCAGCAGTGTCCCCCACCTGGGATTGAACCCACGACCCTCCGGTCAAGAGTCCAGAGCCCTAACCACTACTCCACACTGCTGCCCTTTATATTAATGGAGTGAAAAACAGGTGTTTTCAGTTCTGTTTTGGTTGTGGATTTAATTGTGTTTTTTTCCCCCAAATGGTGGGGGGGATGGTCGTAAAATATGCGGCCCTCAATTGGAGTATGCAAACTAATAACGTACGACCTCCTTCATTTTGAAAGACTAGGCCTTGTTCTTTACAATGCACTACCATGGCAACGCAGGTCTTAACCGCTTACAATGCAAAACCCATTCAAGTTGTGTGTAGGGCCTCTGCGTCCTTGAGCGCAGTCGTGCCTGGCTTGCTATTGGATAGAGCGCGATACTCATTTAAAAGCGAGGCAGGCGATGCGATGGGACAACAGCGACAGCAGCTAAAGCAAATAGAACACTGACAAAATGGCGTTCTCATTACGACTGGCTGAAAAGAACATGCTCAGCTTTGTTTATAAATATAATGAGGACTGCGTGATGGTGGCCTCTCCAAGTGGGGGAAGCGTAGGCCTATATTAAAGCAGTCTTGTTCCAGAATAACGCTCACATTCATTAAGTCTTATACATATTGTTAGGGCTTATGTTTTTAGACTAGATCCACCTGTCCCTTGTGTAGCTCTTAAAGGTTAGAACTCCTTTACAAGCGGACTCATAATGTGAGCGTTTCAGTGTAACTGAACCCCTCTCTTCTTCTCTCTGCAGCCCCATGTCTTACGGAGGAAATGCCCAGCAGGCCAGCTCTGTGATGTCAATGGTAAAACCCGAGCCGGTGTCTCACTCCCCCACTGGGGCCCCCAGCCACCACCGAGGGAGCCTGCAGGGGGACCTGAGAGACATGATCAGCATGTACATCCCCAGCAACGACACGACGGACCCCGCAGGACAGAGGGGCTACAGCAGCGTACAGCAGCACTACCTGAACGGGACTGTACCCCTGACACACATCTGACAGGAACTCTCTCTCTCTCTCTCTCTCTCTCTCTCTCTCTCTCTACACACAACGCATGAAGGAGCTTTGTAAATAGTCTTCAACACTTGTTTTTTGTTTGTTGGGGGGGGGGAAATTGTTTTTCCTTTTGTGTTAAAGGAAAACCTAATGTGTGTAATAATAATAATAATAATAATAATATTAATAACTAATAATATTAATTACGGAAAGACCCAAATCTGAAACTTTTTTTTTTTTTTTAAAAGGAAATAATGGTAAATATGTCATTTTATTGCCCTGAAGAAACCATTATCAAACCAAGTTCACAATTATACAGATATTACACACTACAGACAGACAGCGTCATGATACACTGGCACACTGGCTGGCTGTCTGGTACTGATGTGGCACCACAGTACCACACTCGTACTAATGTTGCACTACTGATGTCACTAACTGAGTGCTGTTATACACCCTACAAGTTTCAGTATGCAGTAATACACTTTAGTATGTAATGGTGGTGGTTGCGTAATAACAAATCACCCACATAAGTTCTTATCACATACTTTTTTAGACAACAGCTGGCATGTAATTTAATGTCAAAGGAGGCAAGATAATATCACATACATGATGCATTTCCTTATAGCTCAGTTGTAGATAATATGATTTGTCACATAAAATGTCTTCATGGGGATACATCTAGAAATTCTACACAGTGGGAGAAGGGATGGTGGCACAGAAAACTGCACCTACCTTGGATGACCTGTGTCGGTATGCAGTATATTACATGTGCTGCTGAATACACAGTGAGTGCATTGGAAAAGTCACTTTCATTACTCATCTGATTAATGAAAAGAGGACTGAACTGTTACAAATACCGGGACACCAAGCAGAAAGAATACAGCATCCTTGGCAATCCATTTGTTTAAAGTAAATTATAGTGAAAAGTTACTTTTTAAAATGAGTTTTAATTATAATGTGTTAGCGATGGTTAATTAATGCATGTGATACAGCAACTTGGTGACGTGTGTTGTACAGGTCCTGTTCCACACACACCACTCAGTGTTCACTGGAACTGAAACTAAGCTGACTCAAGTGGATATGTTGCTTGTGTGTTTAGATATGTTCTGAAGTTTCGCCCCACTGAATTAATTTTATAACAGAACACAGTACTAACATGCATTTGTGTTCAGCAGATAAGTAATGCTGTAGACACAAGGCATTAGCTGAAGCAAAATGTAACTACATTCAAATTTCAGAATGTAACAGTAAGAGGTTTTTCTTGCAAAAGCAGTATCTTTATTTTCGTATGATTCTTACGGCAACATTAAGCCCCTTTTCTTTGTAAAAAAAAAAAAAGCCAAAATTAACCCTTAAGTTCCCAAACCTCAGAAAACTGTTTTTCAAGTAGGAATTAAAATAAATAAATAAATAAATAAATAAATAAACGGGTCTAAATACTGTAATTTATATTAAAACACAAAAAGATGTTTACACTGCAGAGACGGTCGTGAAATTGTACATTATCTGTGTTTTTTTATTATTATTTTTAGTATGTTAATATTTCTTCTTTGTCTTGTAAATTGTCGGAGCTGAGCTGTACAGATTTTAAAAAGCCCTTATACTAAGGGCTATGCTGTTTTAAACAAAAAAATAATAATAATAAAGAAAACGTTTGTAAATCTGTCTGCGGGAGTTTCTTTATTTTCTTGGTAATTCATTAACACCCAGATTTTATAACAACGTTTAAAATTACTGTACACGGTACGTTTTTGGTCCCTTTTCAGTGATGAGAGATCTTGTCATTAAATATATTCTTATTGTCATTATAGCGAACAACATTGTGTGGTCATTTTACTTGGAGGGTGGCTCTCCAGGGTATTTTTCCTGTCATTACCACCCAGCTGCTTCCCTTATAGACTGACATGCTTTAAGCCAGAAGACGCTGCAGTGAAATAACCTAGGAAGTGCAAGGTTCACAGATTTCTTGAGAGTAAGGCATGGAAACTAAGAACTTTCTGCAAGGAAAAGAAAATGCTCCACGACAAAGTTTCAGTTAAAACTTTTGTTTTTTGACAAATCTACCATTTTCCTTTCAGTTTCATCTGTTTTTGACTAAATTCTCAAAGCATAAAGACAATTCCAATACTACACTACTCTAGATTTGAAACCAGTGCCAGTGAAACATCGTCCGATGGGTTATAAACTGTCAAATTCCAGGACAAATCATCATCTTAATGAGACAAACATAGACTTATTTATCTCCTGTAATCCTGTTGCAAAATTTGTGTTAACAAATGCTTATCGTCCTACATCACAACAAATAACACAGAGCCAATGAAATTTGTTATTCCCAACCAGGGAAAGGGTAATCAGTCATTCCCCACAATTGTGAAAAACACATTCCTGGGAATTTCACTCCAGCCTTTTTAGTTTTATGTTATAAATTACAAATCCTCTATGAAGTCGGAGATCTAGAGGAGTCCAAAGTGTCCCTGATACCACCACTGAAATGTCAGCAGCAAGCCAAGATCACTGCATTTCAATCAATAAAGCCTGAGCTTGCAGTCCATAGCTTCGATCCCACTGTTTTGTTTAATACTTCTCTTGTAATAATTAGAATTTTCTTTAAAAATGAATTGATTTGGAGTTAAGAATTGTGCATCATTTTATTTTGCAGGGAACGAAGTTCATATTACAGTGAAGCTATTCCAATGGTTGCATTGCTAAGAGGGGTAATCATAAAAGAAGGCACATATTAATAGTATGTAGTTAAACAAATTACACTTACAACTTATAGAAATGCTACACAAAGTGGGAGAAGGGATGGCGGCACAGAAAACAGCATCTGCCCCGGATGACCGCTGTCAGAAAAGGTTTAATGAAAAAATACAAAAAAATACAAACCTGAAACAGATTACCAGTATGCATTACAGGTGCTGCTGAATATACCGTATTTACATTTGCAGTACAGTGATTGCATTGGAAAAGTCACTATCATTACTCATCTGAATAATCAGTTATTTTCATAACTAACACCTGAAATATTAGGTAGCCCCTCCTTAATTACCAAAGTGGTTTTTTTCAGTAAAGCATTCCTATAATATATTATGCTACCTCCAGTTCTATTGGGAACAGCGTGGGGTAACATAAGGTAAACAAGACTAATTAACCATAACACAGTTTATTAAAGAAAAAGTTATACAAATGTAATTACGCTAAACCAAAATAACAACTAAATATAAAGAAAAAACACAACAATTAATAATCATAAATACACCAATAATCTGTCAATTTATTCGCTGTGCTGTTGTAATTAATAGCACAGCACCAGCAATGAATGAATCAATTATACACTTTAGTGACAGCTGCATTTTCTAAGAGTTATGTTAGCAGTTAGGTAAGAGATTGTATATTTAGAATGGAGAGTCTATGTTCTATGGGAAAAAAACTTGGTATCCCAAGTCTGTGAATGGTGTTCTGCTGTACAAAGCTAGCCATTCTAACACAGCATGAAAAACGAAATCCCCTCTCTTGACAGAAGAAAGCAGGATGTTGTCTAGTTCCTCTTGTTCTCCTAGCTGAAAGCAAGACCTTAGTATTATCATTATTATTTGTTTATTTAGCAGACACCTTTATCCAAGGCGACTTACAGAGACTAGGGTGTGTGAACTATGCATCAGCTGCAGAGTCACTTACAATTACGTCTCACCCGAAAGACGGAGCACAAGGAGGTTAAGTGACTTGCTCGGGGTCACACAGTGAGTCAGTGGTTGAGGTGGGATTTGAACCAGGGACCTACTGATTACAAGCTCGTTTCTTTAACCACTGGACCACACAGCCTCCTATGTAAATGAAGATAGATTTTCATGAAGCTCAACATGAAGGGATTGAGATGAGCTGGGGAATGCAATTCTGTATCACTTACAGGTAACACGTTACATGCAATTACTGTGCATTTACATAGTAGTTACTTAGTAAATACATGTGCGCTTACACATCATTACAATGTTATTATGCATAGTTATACCTAATGTGTCAATCTTTTTGCACGATAGATGTAAGTACACAATTGGATCATAAAAGGGTTAGAGTTAGGTTTAAAGTTTAAAGTGGCAGGGATCCAAAAAAATACAGCATTTCATGTCCCCACCTGTTGCTACAACTGTTTGAATAACGTACCTGTAATTGATCTTTTCATTGTTAACATCCTGACAACTTTTTACGCTATAATTTTTCAAAGCTCTTTCATATTTATAATTTTTCAGAAACTTTTTAAAATACATTAATACTTTGTGTAAAATATATTTATATAATAAGGCTGTAATTCCTTTTTGAAGGTTTCTGGTGACATGCAAACCACAAGAGCACGAGCTGTGAATAAAAAATCAAAACAATGTCTAAAAGAAACTTAATAAGTTCAAGACAAATGTTTCAACGAGAAGTCTTTCTCAGTGTCTTGAACCCAGCCATTCATTCTGCATGGAAACCGTTTGGGGTGTCGATGCCATTCAAATCTGTTGAGGGGCTGGTTATTTATTCATGAGTACTAAGATATTTAAGAGGTGTCAGGGCAATTCTACCGAACCCCCTTGAATATTATTTAAGAACATTAAATTTAAGAACATTAATGAACATTTGGCCCATCTATGATGGCCCATCTTTCTAGTAGCTGAATGATCTCGAAACAAGTCTGATCTTAAATAACCCAGTGATTTAGCATCAACAATATGACTAGGTAACCCATTCCATACCCCCCCACTCTCTGTCTGAAGAAGTGTCTCCTGTCCTAAGTCCACTTAATCTCCAACTGTGTCCCCTGGTCCTGGTTTCTGTGCTGCGCTTGAAGTATTGGTTAGGGTTAAACTTTGTCAATCCCTTTAAGACCTCAGTTATGTCCCACCTTATTTTTCTTTGTCTTAGAAAAATTATAGTGCGTTCTTTTAAGCCCCTGGATATTTTTTTAAATCTCTCTCTCTCTCTCTCTCTCTCTCTCTCTCTCTCTCTCTCTCTCTCTCTCTCTCTCTCTCTCTCCACGCTCCCTGCTCTCGAAGTGGGAGGTCGATAGACAGATTCCAGCAAAGCGAATAAAGGCTGCGTCTGTGTGATTTTAATCAGACACTCAGAGAATACCTTCCGTGCGCGTCATCTCCACCTTACCCAGAATTTCAAAATATTTTTTTCTTTAAAAAAAATTCAGTGGCGTGGTGTATTGCTGTCAGTTTCTGCTATTTTTAAAGTCACGAATAAATATTGGCATCGTCAACCATACTTACAGTTTTCTCAGACAAATCAATTTATTAGCACTAGCAATACAGGCATTGAAAAGCATGTTCTTCCCTCCCATTAGCACCAGCAATATTACCAATGCCCCTGTTTAAATGCAGGCTACCCAAGCCTTTACAGTTGATATGTATTACCTGTTATTAGTGCTATCAACATTATCGCAGGTCCCCTTTACAGTGCTAACCTGTCATAATATAGGCTTAAACATCCCAACCAATAGCAGAGCTAGACAATTGTTCATGTTCTGTGCCACTTTTTTAATAAAGTTTTTGATTTCAAAGCCTCAGTTAGCACTCCATTAAAAATGGACCAATCGTAATGTTACTGGAGTTATTTAGAGGTGAGAGCACTCCTTTAAAGGGAGGGTCAGTGTAGTAATAAGAGCCAAGAAACTATGAACTATGATTTCATGCATGCCTTGCACAAAACTTCTTGATCTGTGCATCCCTTCCATTATTCTAGCATCACGCTGGCAATGTTGAAGAAGACATGCATGAAGCCGTTCCTGGGATCATTCATGCATCGTTCATGCTTTGAAATGCTTTTATGGTGTTCCATTTGGTGTCTTATTGGCAGGGTTCTCTATACTAGACTGTACTGAATTAGCTGGCTCTCAGACCCCCAGTACAGCACTGAGTTCTCTATACTAGACTGTATTGAATTAGCTGGCTCTCAGATCCCCAGTACAGCACTGAGATCTCTATACTAGACTGTATTGAATTAGCTGACTCTCAGATCCCCAGTACAGCACTGAGTTCTCTATACTAGACTGTATTGAATTAGCTGGCTCTCAGATCCCCAGTACAGCACTGAGTTCTCTACACTAGACTGTATTGAATTAGCTGGCTCTCAGATCCCCATTACAGCACTGAGTTCTCTACACTAGACTGTATTGAATTAGCTGGCTCTCAGATCCCCAGTACAGCACTGAGTTCTCTATACTAGACTGTATTGAATTAGCTGGCTCTCAGATCCCCAGTACAGCACTGAGTTCTCTACACTAGACTGTATTGAATTAGCTGGCTCTCAGATCCCCTGTACAGCACTGAGTTCTCTACACTAGACTGTATTGAATTAGCTGGCTCTCAGATCCCCATTACAGCACTGAGTTCTCTACACTAGACTGTATTGAATTAGCTGGCTCTCAGATCCCCAGTACAGCACTGAGTTCTCTATACTAGACTGTATTGAATTAGCTGGCTCTCAGATCCCCAGTACAGCACTGAGTTCTCTATACTAGACTGTATTGAATTAGCTGGCTCTCAGATCCCCAGTACAGCACTGAGTTCTCTACACTAGACTGTATTGAATTAGCTGACTCTCAGATCCCCAGTACAGCACTGAGTTCTCTATACTAGACTGTATTGAATTAGCTGGCTCTCAGATCCCCAGTACAGCACTGAGTTCTCTACACTAGGCTGTATTGAATTAGCTGGCTCTCAGATCCCCAGTACAGCACTGAGTTCTCTATACTAGACTGTATTGAATTAGCTGACTCTCAGATCCCCAGTACAGCACTGAGTTCTCTACACTAGACTGTATTGAATTAGCTGGCTCTCAGATCCCCTGTACAGCACTGAGTTCTCTACACTAGGCTGTATTGAATTAGCTGGCTCTCAGATCCCCAGTACAGCACTGAGTTCTCTATACTAGGCTGTACTGAATTAGCTGGCTCTCAGATCCCCAGTACAGCACTGAGTTCTCTACACTAGACTGTATTGAATTAGCTGGCTCTCAGATCCCCAGTACAGCACTGTGTTATCTACACGAGACTGTATTGAAGCAGAGTAGATTGTAGTTTTGCATATTCTGACAGTTTTGAGTTTGTGAGTTTGACCTGCTTCTCTCGAAAACATTTTTCCTGATTAGCACTGGACTGACTGAGGATGATTTTAGGTAAAGCAATCCAAGACGAGTGCTAATCGAGGCCTGTGTGGAAGTCTCAGTGAAGAAGATCTGTGTCTGGGGGGATTAAAAGTTGCCAGAACTGAAGATTTTACAAATGAGGAGAGCGAGAGAGTGTGTGTTTTCTTGGAAGGCTGCCCTTGTCAGCTAGCTAAGCCTAGACCTCTGCTTCTAATTGGTCGTTTCAGGTTTTTTTTTTGGTCCCTATACAACTTGCAGGTGCACACAGTAAATTCATCCCACGTGCAACGCCTCCCCCGGAGTCTTTTGTCCACTTTCACGGCCCCCCCGCAGAGCGGAAAATTAGCCCTCCATTCTCCAGCAGCAGCCCCCTTGTTCAGCGGATTTAACCCTTCCATTGCCCGCCCATTCAAATGGAAATGTGTCTCAATGTGGCTAATCGCTTGGTTCAAGCAGAGGCAGGGGGAGGGGAGGGGAGGAAAGGGCTTCTCAGTGGAACTTTCATTTGGAAATCCCCTCGAAAGAGTTTCCTAACTATAGTTCCAAGTTTTTATTTTATCTCAGAAATGTCTTTAACTACAAGAACTAGACAATCTGCCTATCTGAGGGGTCTATGCTACAGTTGGGGAAGTTACTTCTAAAAAGTAATTACGAGTTACAGTAACGTATTACTTTGAAAAAAATAGTTACATTTCACTGAGATTTTTGTTGTTGTTGTTAGATTAGTCAGGCTGCAGCTCCAAATATTCTTTGAAGATCCAGCAATCGAACCAATTCGTTCACTCCTCTGATGTCTTGCGAGATATGAAAAGTGCTTTCAGTTTTTGCACGGCTGAAATATTTTCCATATTATGCACTAGCCATAAACTATAACCACGTTACAAATGTAATTCTTTGCCACATGTTTTTACCTGTTTGAAAAAGCAACCACTGCAGTTTATAGGAACATATTACTCCCCGACACGGCTTGTTACTTTTAAAACATTGAAGCTGCTTTCCTTTGTAGCACCTCAACTTATATTTCACAGTGTTGCAGAGCTGCTTTGATAAATCAGATTTTAGTATTCATAAAAATTCCAGAACCTCTAATTCTCTTGTTGCACTGGCTTGTCATCTCAGCCCATTGAATTGAATGGAAAGGCAAATGCTGGACGGGAACCGCAAACCACAAAGTTCAAACACGAACGTCTTGCCATTCAGCTGAGGAGCTCTATAGCTAAGAAGTAAGTATGCTGATGTCAATGTTTTTAACTCACCAGCCACTAGGGGGAGCACTATTACACCATGTTTAAAACATGTGGTACAATAGTTAAACCAGGGCATGCACATATAGAGTCCTCATAATCAAGCTGAAATGGGAGCCTGAGAAGTAACTATTTGTAACTAGCTAACTTATAGGCTACTATAACTAGTTACAATTTTGTTCAAAACTGAAAACGATTTTTCACCTCTAATATATCGCCTTATGACTGAAGTCGCAAGTGAGAATTAATTACACTTTTTAACTTCTGGTTGCTGTTTCCATTTTCGTTTACATCTTTTTTTTTCACCTGGCGACACATTCATTTACACATACAACTATCCTAACGTAGATATTTTTTTTTAAAAATCGTGTGTTCTTGATTTTTTTTCTAAAGTAATGAAACGAGAAACTGACACCTGGGTTAGAAATGTTTCAGGAGCTCCTGTGGTTTTCAGACTCATTTATGGAAATGTTTCAGGATGCTCCTGCGGTTTTCAGTCTCATTTATCGAAATCCCTCCCCTTTTTAGGAAGCTTGAATCTGGGATAGCAGCTCAGGCCTCTTCTCATGCGAACCAGTCCATTCAACTGTCCCACATCGGAATCCCCCCCCCCACTGCTCCCCCCCTTAGTGACAGCCACTCTAGTCACTGCTGACAAAACAAGCCACAGCCAAAACAGGTGCAATCTTCAACCAGCAATACCTAGTGCCTTCATCAGTGTTATTGAAACAAATATTTCAGCTAGTGATAACACAGATGAAGGCACCAGCTGAAACGCTTATCTGCTTGACTCAGTTTCTTTCTAGGTTCAATCACACTGATGAAGGCACTAGCTGTTTGTCGACATGACCTCTTCCAGAATCTCATTGCTGCCCAAATTGAAGCTCCCTCATCACATGACGGGGTCTCTTCTGGAAAATTTTTCATTAATGCCAATTACTTTGTGTTTGGTTTCTTCTATTTTCAGGAACACTGATGAAGGCACTAGCTGAAATGTTTCTCTGAATTTTTTTGATCTAGTCTCTCAGATCCCCAGTAGAGTACTAAGTTCTCTACACTGTATTGTATTGAATAAATTAAAATCACTAAAAAGTTGATAAAAAGATTTAGACACCCGGTAGGGTCCTCTACTTCTGTTCCCTCCAAAGTTTAGGGGCTGGGGGCTGGCAAGTGGGGTGGGAAGAGATTTTCTGGTGTACAAAGGCCAGTCTCCTAGCAACGGGCAGTCAGGCCTGGGTGGTTAGGCCTCTGCTGTAGCCATAGCAACCGGGAGTGGGGTAAACAGGCCATGCGACCGCAAATGTGACTTGGCCACGGAAAGAATGCGCAAGTTAAATTTGTTCAGGAGCTTGTGAAAAAGCAATGGGAGGCAAACAGTGTTTGAGTGGGGACAAAAATGAAAACAAAGCAAGCCCTGAGCTCACCTGGGTCTACAACCATATTTACTCAGCACATTATCTGACCAAATTATTATTTATCAAGGGAGTCCCAAGTCTATAACACTCCACTCTCAGCTCTCCAGCACTGTAGGGAACAATAGTTTATAAGGCTATTGGAGGACGACCATTGACCTTGTTGTGGGGAATTTCTTCTATGAGGAAATGTAATTGGACATTCTAAATTAGGGAAGAAATCAGGGGCAAAATAGTTAGGTACTCTAAATTAAATAAAATAAATAAACACATTATCTTGCAGTATATCTTTAAAGTAATTGTAGTTCACAAAATAGCTCCTTAAATCTTATGCACTCCCATTAGCTACATGAGTCTGAAATCTGCAGTTTTGAAAGAAAGAAACATTATTTCAATCCGTTTCAATGTATTAATTTATATAGCGCCTGTCGGTTAAATTCGATTTTTTGAGTAGAGGCTTACAAAGCAGTTTTAAAGGAATTATTCCAGGTGAACGAGATCTATTTATTATAGCAAGATTGTCATTACACAAATAAGAACCAAATGCATCTTTAAGGAATCTAGTTGATATTAGATCTAACTAACAGCTGACAGATTTCACCCAAATTTCATTCAAAACATTCAGTGCAATCAAAGAAAAGTATTCAAACAAGAACAATCCCGAGGAATTAGATCCTTGACATTAATACATTCAGAGTTTTTTTATTCATTAACATCACTAAGATTCGAGCAATAGCAACGCCTGGCTGTTTTCAGAGCTTGCTTACTTTAATAGATGTTGTTACCAAATGTCATAGTGAATGCAATTTATTCGTCCTCCACCTACGTTCCAATTTGGGACATTCCCTTTTCACTTTGTATAGGGCACTGTTAAGCCGCGGTGCAGTTTGCTCAAAAGTGACTGTTCAAGTTTTAACTGGAGGCGCAATATCAAACGTGGCTGTTATAAAGTGGTTATATCTGTCAGCTAACTCATCAGGAGACAGAGAGTGGGTAGGGGTGAGTGATGATAATCTCACTGTATCAGGGACTACACTAGGTTAAAGAAAAGTCCACAGTTTACTCACATGACATCTGTTACACTTGCACTTTGTAGGTCTCAGCAGTCATGTTACTGGCTGAAAGCATGTCAGGCAATAGAGGAACATAGCTGGTTGGTTATAGACAGGAAAGAAGCTGTTAAGGAGGTGGGGCCAATTTCCCCCACCATCAGAAAGCTTGCAAACAGAGATTTCTTTAACCAGGTGGAGGACCAGGTGTTTTCTTTCAAGCTGCACAGCGAGAGCGAATGGAAGTTGCAGGGCAGGTAGGATTTCTGCATTGATTTTGTTAGCTGTGTTCAGATCTGGTCCAGTCAAGTGTAAATATCTCTGGGATTGAGCTTCAGAGCAGCTGCCTCGTGTTAGTCTCGCTCTTAATATGCAATCAGCAAATAAAACAAAAAAGACTAGCACAGCGACTGGGGGCAGCTGTGCGTCGCCATGGAAACGGTGTGTTTACTCGCGGAGTCTGAAACAGCCGCTCCCTCGGAGCACGCAGGGGAAGAGGAGCCAGGTGCACACGAGAGGGAGAGAGAGGGAGGGGGAGGCGTCTCATGGGAAAGAGCTACAGTAAAGCATGCTCAAATCATATAAACAAACTAACCCTTATACAAGTTTCCCACATTAACAGCACAAGTGTAATAAAGCACAGTGAAAGCACTGTAAACCGTAGGGAAGCATTGTAAAGCACAGAGAGGTATGGTAACGCATATTAAAAAACATGATAAACCATGGGAAACTAACCCTTATAAAAGTTTTCCCTAGTAAAAGCACAACAAAGTGTAATAAAGCATAGGGAAGCATTGTAAAGCACATAGAGGTCTGGTAAAGCATAGGGAAGCATTGTAAAGCACAGAGAGGTCTGGTAAAGCATAGGGAAGCATTGTAAAGCACAGAGAGGTCTGGTAAAGCATAGGGAAGCATTGTAAAGCACAGAGAGGTCTGGTAAAGCATAGGGAAGCATTGTAAAGCACAGAGAGGTCTGGTAAAGCACAGGGAAGCATTGTAAAGCACAGAGAGGTCTGGTAAAGCATAGGGAAGCATTGTAAAGTGCAGAGAGGTATGGTAAAGCATAGGGAAGCATTGTAAAGCACAGAGAGGTATGGTAAAGCACAGGGAAGCATTGTAAAGCACAGAGAGGTGTGGTAAAGCATAGGGAAGCATTGTAAAGCACAGAGAGGTATGGTAAAGCATAGGGAAGCATTGTAAAGCACAGAGAGGTATGGTAAAGCACAGGGAAGCATTGTAAAGCACAGAGAGGTATGGTAAAGCACAGGGAAGCATTGTAAAGCACAGAGAGGTATGGTAAAGCATAGGGAAGCATTGTAAAGCACAGAGAGGTATGGTAAAGCACAGGGAAGCATTGTGAAGCACAGAGAGATATGGTAAAGCATAGGGAAGCATTGTAAAGCACAGAGAGGTATGGTAAAGCATAGGGGAGCATTGTAAAGCACAGAGAGGTATGGTAAAGCATAGGGAAGCATTGTAAAACACAGAGAGGTCTGGTAAAGCATTTTAAAAAGGGAGAGAGGGAGAGGGAGAAGGAGGGGGAGCGGGTGGATTAGGGGGAGGGGGAGGGAGGAAGGGCCAAGCCTTCATTTTTCATTTGCAAGCAGAAAACGAGATCCCAACATGTTAATAAGCGACTAACCTCTATTAAAGCTACAATGAAATCAATGTTACTATTAACACGCTTCTCAGTTGTGATTGAGATACACGAAAGGCTTAACAGGTATCAATTTTAAAGGAGAGTAGAAAGGTTGAGGTAAAACAGCAAAAAACAGAAGCCCTAGTTTTATTAAAATACAGACTCGTAGGTTAAAATACAGGCTCTTGTGCTATATGTTGATTTGAAGCAATTCATACAATTCAAGGAATTTATCTTGCAACCGGTTCTTAAGCAGATCAAAGAGAGAACTTAACCTGAACAGAGGGATCCTCTCTTTTTATGAAAGAAACCTCAAACTGGCTCCCTTCTCTGATCTCGATGCCTATTTTCTAGAAAATGAACTACAATTCCACGAGCCGTATTAGAGGGACAAGATTTGAAAGACTGAAACAAGGAAGACAGACCCTGTGGTGAAAAAAAAACATTGTCAACAAATCCCGTCTCATTACCACAGGCCCCTCCGCTTAAAGGAGTATACCCAAGGCTTTAAAACCCACCTGTTAGCAGTAGCAACATTATCACTGGTGCCCTTTAAAGGAATGCTAGCCAAAGCTTTACAGCGCATTTTCTCATCTCTTACTATTATTATTATTATTATTATTATTATTATTATTATTATTATTATTATTTATTTATTTATTTATTTATTTATTTATTTATTTATTTATTTAGCAGACGACCTTATCCAGGGCGACTTACAATGGTAAGCAAATACATTTCAAGTGTTACAATACAAGCAGCAGTGTGGAGTAGTGGTTAGGGTTCTGGACTCTTGACCGGAGGGTCGTGGGTTCAATCCCCAGTGGGGGACACTGCTGTTGTACCCTTGAGCAAGGTACTTTACCTAGATTGCTCCAGTAAAAACCCAACTGTATAAATGGGTAATTGTATGTAAAAATAATGTGATATCTGTATAATGTGAAATAATGTATAATGTGATATGTTGTAACAATTGTAAGTCGCCCTGGATAAGGGCGTCTGCTAAGAAATAAATAATAATAATAATAAATACAATAAGAGCACTTGAACTTTCAATTTAGCTTGTTGTGGTTCTAATAAGAGAGAAGAGAAATGATCAAAGCCTCGGTTACTTTAATGTGGGGGGGGTTACTACAGTTGCTAGTGGGAATAATAATAGTGTGCATTTGTAATAGAAAAATATGTGAAGGTGTTTCTCCACCTCTCAAATATGTTGCCAACACCCAGGTATAATAAGTGGGAGTTTTTGAAAAGGTCAAACTGCTTGATTGCGTAAATTCTGATCCGAATGTATTTGAGGAGTATATTGTGAAATAACTGTCCCCCACTTACACAATGACAAAAAAAAAACAATCCATAATTATAAAGCACTCAGTAACAGTCAAGAAGACACACATTATGTTACACGTGTATTTGATTTGTAATTTTCAGTGGTATTTCTTTCACAGTATTTATAATTAATACAACTGGTGAAGGTCTCTCGCTCTCTGTTCCAGGCTGCTCTTCCTGTTGAAGGAACACAGACGACGGCTTCTTGAGTCCTTGTAGGAAAAACCATTCGGAATGTTTCTTTTTTTTTTTAGACTTATTTTTTAAAAATATTTATTTTTCCAGAAATTAAAAAAATAAATGAAGCATTCTAAATATTTATTTTTTTAAAAGAACTGAGCTCAGTTAAACTGATGAAGGCACTAGAACCCAAACGCTGGTCTGCTTGACTCAGTCTCTTCTAGTTTCAATAACACTGATGAAGGCACTGGAGCCCAAACGCTGGTCTGCCTGACTCAGTCTCTTCTAGTTTCAATAACACTGATGAAGGCACTAGAGCCCAAATGCTGGTCTGCTTGACTCAGTCTCTTCTAGTTTCAATAACACTGATGATGGCACTAGAGCCCAAACGCTGGTCTGCTTGACTTAGCCTCTTCTAGTTTCAATAACACTGATGAAGGCACTGGAGCCCAAACGCTGGTCTGCTTGACTTAGCCTCTTCTAGTTTCAATAACACTGATGAAGGCACTAGAGCCCAAATGCTGGTCTGCTTGACTCAGTCTCTTCTAGTTTCAGTAGCCCTGATGAAGGCACTAGAGCCCAAACACTGGTCTGCTTGACTTAGCCTCTTCTAGTTTCAATAACACTGATGAAGGCACTAGAGCCCAAACGCTGGTCTGCTTGACTCAGTCTCTTCTAGTTTCAATAACACTGATGAAGGCACTAGAGCCCAAATGCTGGTCTGCTTGACTCAGTCTCTTCTAGTTTCAGTAGCCCTGATGAAGGCACTAGAGCCCAAACACTGGTCTGCTTGACTTAGCCTCTTCTAGTTTCAATAACACTGATGAAGGCACTAGAGCCCAAACGCTGGTCTGCTTGACTCAGTCTCTTCTAGTTTCAATAACGCTGATGAAGGCACTAGAGCCCAGACGTTGGTCTGCTTGACTCAATTTAGTTTCAATAACACTGATGAAGGCACTAGAGCCCAAATACTGGTCTGCTTGACTCGGTCTCTTCTAGTTTCAATAATAACACTGATGAAGGCACTAGAGCCCAAATGCTGGTCTGCTTGACTCAGTCTCTTCAATAACCCTGATGAAGGCACTAGCTGTTTGTTGACACAACTTTCTTCTAGAATCTCATTTCTTCCCAATTTGACGCTCCCTCATGACATTACAGGGCGTCTCCCGGGAAATGTTTCATTAACTCCAATTACCTTGTGCAATTACCTCATAGACACACCTACCCCAGGAGCGGCCAATCACAGCCCACCCTCTGGTAGTAGACAGGTCACATTCCCTGGGGCTTAAATCTAACCCCAGCCAAAATGAATCATTAAAGTAATTAAATGAATCTAACTTGTTTTACACTTCCATTAGCTACACAGCTCTCAAATGTGTAGTTTTGAAAGACACACATCACAGCAGACATGTATTTCCAATCAAAAACATCCGGTACTAAACAACGTTTTCTCCGTTTGTTGGCCTTGCCTTTTTAGGAAGTCTGTTACTGCTTTACTTCCTGGGTCACCCCAGCAGTGGCTTCTGGGTCATGCTACTGGCTGAAAGTGTGTCAGTCAATAGGGGAAGCAGCTGATTGGTTATTGATAGGAAAGAAGCCAGTGAAGGGGGTGGGGACAATTTCACTCTGCAGCTGACCCAGGACGTGTAAGACTAAAAGTCTAACTTGCAAACAGAGAATTCTTAAACTAGTGTAGTACTAGATATTACGTTTTAAAATGGTCAACAATTGCATAGGACTATCTTGTTAGCTCAAATTACTTTAAGCCCTGTGTGGCAAAGTGCCCCGCCCCTGTGTGCATTTGTGTGTTCTGTGTATGTATGTATGCGTGCGTGTGTTAATGTTGGTGTATAGTCATTGGTACACGGGATATAAACGGGTCTGTGTTTCACGTGTATTTAAAAAGTGTATATTTGTATTTAGGCACGAGGAGAGCACAAATCACTTCACGTGCTGGTTAAATGTAATATGTGAGCACGGGGTTGCACGTAATTAATTCACGTGCTGGGATTCAAGTGAATAATTAATTAGTAATTGAATCCCAGCACAATAGTATATATAGACGCACATTTCTTGCAGTCGGGGGTGGGTGTTCGGAAGAGGAGAACGGGTGAGAGAGAGGAGAGTTAAAATCATTAGAAGTAAATATAATAGTTGTTTGTTCTCACCGTGTTTGTTTGTCTCTGTGCACCGTTTGTTTAGTGTTAGTCCGTTTTGTCTGTCTCTTTATTTTGGCGCAAGTGCCGTGTCCTGTTTTGTGTACCGTTTAAAACCTTTTTATTTGTTAATAAACGCTGAGTGCAGCCATTGCACTCAGCTCATCACCATCACCGTCTCTGTGTATTCCTTTTCTGGTCTGACGCCACCCACTCTGGCCGTCTTTGTGACACCCTGATTCACAAAACAGCTTTCTGAAATGCTGACAGGAATGTTAACCCCAGCGCTGTGTTGACAGACAGGGTTTGTAATTAACATGCGTGTGCGTGTGTGGCAGTGTTTTCCCTGCGTGGGGACCTCTTGGGAAGGTGTTTCTGCCAGACTGGTCCATCCAGTTTAGCACACCCTGGTTAGGTGTGGCTCACAGTAGCGCAAGACTGGCTACCTGACGCAGCCAAGCAGAACCCACACATCAGGTGACCAGGCTCCTCAGCACGCCAACATGTGTGTGTGGGTTTGAATCTTAGCACTGCAACAACAACATTGCCTCCAGTGTGCTCGATTACATTACACAGTGCTGACAAAATACCTCAGAGCTTCGCTAATATGCATTGACATCATTTTGTAGATCTCAGGCTTTCCTATATGAAAATGCACACATCATGGTCAAGGTGAATTCGATTTTTTGAATGGTAATTTATATGAAGCTCTTAGTGAAGAATATTTCTCGATCGCTCCTTGCAGATACTTCAAGGCTACACTTCGAGGGATCGCATGAAGGGACTAACATTGAAAACATGTCAATCTCAGGAAGAACAGTGATTGGTGCTCCAATGTGAGCCAATCATCTGGGAGTTCTTTTAAAGATATATATATATATATATATATATACACACACACATGTCTCATGCATGCTAATCCTGCAAAGGAGAAATAGTGGAGGTGATGTTATGTATAGGTGTCACACTTCAAATGTATCCATATATCTGGAGAAGATCTTATCCAGTTGTCATGAAACTTGTTATTAAAATGTATTAGCCTCTCCAGATGACCCAGGAAGTGCAAACAGCTTTCATTAACCTAGTGTAGTACCAGATGTTTTAAAATGAACATGCACGTGTTTGCTAAAAATATGCGTTTCTTTCAGAACTGCACATTCGAAACCTATATAAGGAATGGAAATGCATGCCGATAACATTTATGGGACTATTTTTTTTATGCTTTAATAATTATCTAATATGCAGTATCAAGTTTTCAAATCTATTATTACTAAGCATTGCAAAAAAACGACATTTAAATAATGTTACGTTTGCAACACAAAACCAGGGAAATAAGTTTCTACACTACAGCAATCTTAAGTGAGACATGTTCTACCTAGACTTTGCAGCACAGACAGGTAGTGGGGAGTCTCTCCAGGTACCCACATGAGTAATAACTGGGACCCACATGAGTAATAACTGGGATATACACCTGGGATTGAACCCACGACCCTCCGGTCAAGAGTCCAGAGCCCTGACCACTACTCCACTCTGTCAGTGCCTGCCCAGTCAGGTGAGTGGTGAGCGGGGTGGCCTCTGTGACAGCAGGTGAGATACATTACCTGAGCAGTCTGAGTCATGGCAGTGATTTCACAGGCGTTTGCACAGCTGAAACAGTGAGTGACAGAGACATTAATGAGCTATGAACGTGCAAGAGCAGTCACGCAAGGTAAACTAGAGAGAGAGAGCGAGGAGACATGTCCTCATTATATGAAAAACCCACATGTTATGTTAAAGGTAAATTAGATTTTTTTTCAAATCGTAATTTATTTGAAGCTGTCAGTGAAGAGAAATACACACAGGAAGAGTCATTGTCAGAACGCTCAGAATTGCTTTTCCTACAAGGACTCAAACTACCAGAAGCCTTCCCTCTGTCCTAAGTCCACTTCATTTCCACCTGTGTGCCTCTGGTCCTGGTTTCTGTGCTGTGGTTAAAGTATTGGTTTGGGTTTAAAGACCAATCAAGGACCCCCTAAATTTTCTAAATAAATAAGTTCCCTGAATCTTCGTAGCTCAGTCCTGTAAGCCCTGGGATTAGTCTGGTTGCTCATTGCTGGACTCTCTCCAGGGCCACAGTGTCCCTTTGGTACTATGATGACCAGAACTCCACACTTTCTTACAAAATGTTTGACTTTTCCTTGCCTACGGCCTGCTGTAAGTAGAGTGAGTCCTCCTCATCACAGTGATTAGTGCGTGGAGCTCCCACAGTCGCTCGCTTCAAATCAACTCTCACGACCCACTTGTTCTCTTTTACTTTCAATGGTCTTTAAGCCTGATATCTGTTAGCAGTTGTGTAAATTGCTATTTCAGGTTTTTCACCCCATCTTATTCGTATGATTCTGCATGACACACGCATCCACAATATCTAGAATCCACATCCAGCCTTGTATTTAATGTATTATGCCTGTTTTTAATGTATTTGCATTGTTTTTTACTGTTTGTATTTAATGTATTATACATTGTTCCTCACTATCTTGTAAAGTGCTTTGTGATGGTGGTCCACTATGAAAGGTGCTATATAAAATAAAGATTGATTGCTTGATTGATTGATTGATTGATTGATTGATTGATTGATTGATTGATTGATTGATATAAGAGAATGAACCAAACCTCAACATTGAACACACTGACACTGACGTCTTTTTGTCATTATTGCTCTTCTTTTAGTATTTCTAAAATGTCTCTACTTTGCATTTATTTTTTAGCGTGAGTGAAGCTTTCAATAGATCACATCTCATAATGAGAAACAACATAAAATAATTGATTCAAAAGTAGGAACTTTAAAATGAGGGTCTACATGGGATTGGAAAGCCCTGGAAACAATAAGAATGAGACAATGGACAAGTTCTGCAAATATAGCCCCTATTTTTTTGGTTGAATTCCCCTTTAAAAGTTTACCACAGTTTTGCAGGCTATACTATGTATTTACCATGGTTTGCTGTATTTTGTATTATGCTTTACCATACCTCTCTGTGCTTTACAATGCTTCCCTATGCTTTACCACACCTCTCTGTGCTTTACAATGCTTCCCTATGCTTTACCATATCTCTCTGTGTATTACAGTGCTTCCCTATGCTTTACCAGACCTCTCTGTGTTTTACAATGCTTCCCTATGCTTTACCATGCCTCTCTGTGCTTTACAATGCTTCCCTATGCTTTACCATACCTCTCTGTGCTTTACAATGCTTCCCTATGCTTCACCATGCTTTCACTGTGTTTTATTACACTGGAAACTTGCTGGTTCTCTTAACCTTACAGCCTCAACTGCAGTTTGCAGAGAAAAACAGGAAGATGGGGATTGCAGCTGCTGACAAGCCTTGACTTGCCTGGCTGTCTGTTTTAAACCAGTTTGGCAAGAGGACCCTGTCCATATGTGAATAACAAGAGCAGCACCAGGGACTTCAGTGTGAACCGGGGCTGCAGGGAGAGGATCGCTTGAGGGCCATCTTTGCTAGATAGGTTATATACAGGGTGATTGATATGGTGCCCTGATGTGGTAAACTTACTTTCATATGTGTATATATATATATATATACAGCTCTGGAAAAAATTAAGAGACCACTGCAAAATTATCAGTTTCTCTGGTTTTACTATTTCTAGGTATGTGTTTGGGTAAAATGAACATTTTTGTTTTATTCTATAAACTACTGACAACATTTCTCCCAAATTCCAAATAAAAATATTGCCATTTAGAGCATTTATTTGCAGAAAATGACAACTGGTCAAAATAACAAAAAAGATGCAGTGTTGTCAGACCTCGAATAATGCAAAGAAAATAAGTTCATATTCATTTTTAAACAACACAATACTAATGTTTTAACTTAGGAAGAGTTCAGAAATCAATATTTGGTGGAATAACCCTGATGTTCAAGCACAGCTTTCATGCGTCTTGGCATGCTCTCCACCAGTCTTTCACATTGATGTTGGGTGACTTTATGCCACTCCTGGCGCAAAAATTCAAGCAGCTCGGCTTTGTTTGATGGCTTGTGACCATCCGTCTTCCTCTTGATCACATTCCAGAGGTTTTCAATGGGGTTCAGGTCTGGAGATTGGGCTGGCCATGACAGGGTCTTGATCTGGTGGTCCTCCATCCACACCTTGATTGACCTGGCTGTGTGGCATGGAGCATTGTCCTGCTGGAAAAACCAATCCTCAGAGTTGGGGAACATTGTCAGAGTAGAAGGAAGCAAGTTTTCTTCCAGGACAACCTTGTACTTGGCTTGATTCATGCCAAAGCTGCCCGATTCCAGCCTTGCTGAAGCACCCCCAGATCATCACCGATCCTCCACCACATTTCACAGTGGGTGCGAGACACTGTGGCTTGTAGGCCTCTTCAGCTAGATAGGTTATATACAGGGTGATTGATATGGTGCCCTGATGTGGTAAACTTACTTTCATATGTGTATATATATATATATGTGTGTGTGTGTGTGTGTGTGTGTGTGTGTGTGTGTGTGTGTGTGTATATATATATATATATATATATATATATATATATAGCTTTGAAGTATCTGCAAGGAGCGATCGATAAGTATATAACAGCTTCCAAAAAATTACCAATAAAAAATTGAATTCACCTTTATATAGTGAATGGATGTGCATGGCAACGAAAATGTATGGAACTATTTTATTAGCTGCAATGACTTGGTTCAATGGGAAAAGTTGAAGATGCTCTCTTTATTTTTGGTGGAAGTTTGTCAATTTTCAACTCAATTTTTCACTGCCCCCTCCCCCCCCCCTTGTGTTTACGTGCTGTAATTGGCAGTTCAGCCTGTTGAATGAAATGGAGAGGGAAGGGCTGAAATTGAACCGCAAACCATACGCTTCAAAGACAAACATCTCACTGTTCAACTGAAGAGTGAGCTCTGTACTGGAGAGGTAAACATGCTGATGTCAGTGTTATAAAACTGCTAGTATTAACTCATAAGAACATAAGAACATAAGAAAGTTTACAAACGAGAGGAGGCCATTCAGCCCATCTTGCTCGTTTGGTTGTTAGTAGCTTATTGATCCCAGAATCGCATCACGCAGCTTCTTGAAGGATCCCAGGGTGTCAGCTTCAACAACATTATTGGGGAGTTGGTTCCAGACCCTCACAATTCTCTGTGTAAAAAAGTGCCTCCTATTTTCTGTTCTGAATGCCCCTTTATCTAATCTCCATTTGTGACCCCTGGTGCTTGTTTCTTTTTTCAGGTCAAAGAAGTCCCCTGGGTTGACATTGTCAATACCTTTTAGTATTTTGAATGTTTGAATCAGATCACCGCGTAGTCTTCTTTGTTCAAGACTGAATAGATTCAATTCTTTTAGCCTGTCTGCATACGACATGCCTTTTAAACCCGGGGTAATTCTGGTTGCGCTTCTTTGCACTCTTTCTAGAGCAGCAATATCCTTTTTGTAACGAGGTGACCAGAACTGAACACAATATTCTAGGTGAGGTCTTACTAATGCATTGTAGAGTTTTAACATTACTTCCCTTGATTTAAATTCAACACTTCTCACAATATATCCAAGCATCTTGTTAGCCTTTTTTATAGCTTCCCCACATTGTCTAGATGAAGACATTTCTGAGTCAACATAAACTCCTAGGTCTTTTTCATAGTTCCCTTCTTCAATTTCACTATCTCCCATATGATATTTATAATGCACATTTTTGTTGCCCGCATGCAATACTTTACACTTTTCTCTATTAAATTTCATTTGCCATGTGTCTGCCCAATTCTGAATGCTGTCTAGATCATTTTGAATGACCTTTGCTGCTTCAACAGTGTTTGCCACTCCTCCTATTTTTGTGTCGTCTGCAAATTTAACGAGTTTGCTTACTATACCAGAATCTAAATCATTAATGTAGATTAGGAATAGCAGAGGACCTAATACTGATCCCTGTGGTACACCAATGGTTACCTCACTCCATTTTGCGGTTTCTCCTCTAATCAGTACTTTCTGTTTTCTACCTGTTAACCACTCCCTAATCATTACAGTGAACTTACTAATAGATTTTTTAAATGCTTAAAATATAGCTAACAAAGTTAGTTAATCTTATCTTAAATGTATACATTTCAGAGGTTTTCCTACATAAAATACCTCTACCTAATAGGTTGTCCCCCGATCACAGCATTGACATGGCCCGGACTCCACAAGGTGCTGGAAGGCGTCTCTCAATCCATTCAGTCATGACTATTCAGAGCAGAGAGGCAGGCAGAGGATCGTGATGATGAATCGCTCACACAGTTGATTTGAGATCTTTGTGGTGTCCGTGGAAGAAGTCTCTGTCGTGCTCCTCAAACTATCTGCAATTCTGGCAAGGTGGATGCCCTTATAAAAGTTTACTTGGGTGGATTCGTATTTTATCATTTTTTCAATGGTTATACTTTTACCATAGTTTACAATGGATTGCCATGTTTTGTAACTTGCTTTGCCATACATCTTTGTGCTTTATGATGCTTTCCAATGCTTTACATCACAATGCTTCATTACACTTTGCTATGCTTTTACTAGGGGAAACTTTTACAAGGGTGGATGCATGATCATCTTGAAATGAAGCATCAGGCTTCAGGATTGCTGGGTGGATCCGCAGTGAATGCTTCCGGAGTAATCAAGGGAAGACCAGGAGAACATGCCACACACCAGGACAATACCAAATCATATATTTAACAGTACAATGCAGTCAACAGTTATATACAGAACACAACTATTTCATCTCCATTCTGCCTGTGTGATTTTCTCTGCAGTTTGTGGTTTGTATTCCGTCACCTTGAATGAAATGAGTTGGAGAAGCAAGGTTCCAAAGGTATCTCAAAAAGGAACGACACGAGTGAAACTTCTGCTTTAACACCAGGAAGGAAATTCAATGAGGGAGTTCAGAAGAGGAACCTAGGGTATACATCAGCTCCCAAAAAGAACCCGAGAAGTTATACATGTAATAGAGTTTTACACTAAACATCGAGTCTCTATGCCTTGAGCCTGCCCTGGACTGGAGGGAGCACCCTTTCTCTTGGGGGGGTGAGAGAGCACTTCACCTTCCTGTTTTACACTTCCTTTAACTCATATGTCTCAAATGTGCAGTTTTAAAAGAAACACATGTTACCAAACAGGTCTTTTCTGTTTGAAACAGGATATCTGATTTCTATGCCTTATTTTGAGGATATCTGTTACACTTACACTACCTAGGTCATTTCAGCACTGTCTTCTGGGTCACTGGCTGAAAGCATGATAGTCAACAGGGGAAGCAGATGATTGGTTAATGACAGAAAAGGCAGTAAAGGGATTCGCCCTCTGGGTGACAGGAAGTGCAGCACTAACGTAGCCTGCAAACTGAGATTTCTTTCAGCAAGTGTAGAGCCAGATTTATTTTTTCTTTCAAAACTGCACATTCGAGACCTGTGTAATGAATGCTAGTGCACAACAGGTAAGATTTCTGGAATTATTTACAGAAGATAAAAAGAAGCTCTTTTACCTCAGATGCTTGGTGAGACACACACACACACACACACACACACACACACACACACGCTCAGAGAAACCCAGTTCAGGTAAAGTCCTGGAGCTGAGAGGCTGGAGCTGTGGCATTCCTGGGTCTGAGTCTCTGTTGTGTCGAGCTTCTTGTTTTGTTTTGCCTGTCACTCGCTGGGCACATTCCTGGCAATGGAAGGCTGGTGCATCGTGGGAGGTCCAGGTGAGATAAATCCGCTCCGCCCCTCAGGATGTCAGAGCCGAGACAGTTAACCCCTCACTGCCCAGTACGTATATCTCTTATAACCATGTAATACTTATCATTGCCCTCTGCAAAGGACTGCTAACTAAAATATATTATCTAGTATTTTCACAATGTTATCAAAATCACTGTGTGACATTTCACTTCCTGTGTTACAGTTAATTGGGCCCCACATCGTTGTAACACTAATAAGAAGATAACTGGACATAATAAGGCTGTAATTCCATTGAGGGCTTCTGGTAAAAAATAAACCACAAGAGCACTAACAGTTTACTATTTTTGTAGGCGTTGCACCTTCTTATTCCAGTATCTCCATGGCTACCTGGAGTTAGACCCCTCGCTGAAGTTTTCAGAAGTGGAACCCCTGCTTAGTTCAATGTAATTCTCAGAACACCATGTTCACACAATCTAATTGGTTGTCCAGTCTGCATTGTATCACATAGTAACTGATGGAATCTGATTGTACTTTTAGCGTGATGTCACTGAGAGATCCAGGGAGGCTGCAGGTAACCAAGGAGATACTAGAATGAGGAAGTGGGAGAGAAATTAGAACTTGGGAAGGAAATAACTGAAATCCAGACACCTCTATACTGCATGGATGTGCATGGCAGAGAATGTATGGAACTATATTGTTAACTACAATTACTTTAATATACCGTGTAATAACAATTAACAATCATAAATCACAACATAACATAACATAACATAACAGCAATGAAAACAGCCCTTAGCTCTTTCCATGCAGTCACAACTCAGATCACAGATAACAGATAGGAAATGCAGGTCGCTGAGTAGAACAAATCTAAACATGAAAGTGATACAGAAATTGTTTTTAATTGTGGCCACACGCAAAGTAGCTGAGGAACTGGGAGGGATGGAAGCAGGGTGGCTCTAGTGGTTAGAGTTGAGGGACTGGGAGGGAGGGAGGGAGGCAGCGTGGTTGTAGTGTTGAGAGATGAGGGACTGGAAAGTAGGGAAGCAGTGTGGCTCTAGTGGTTAGAGCTGAGGAGGGACTGGGAGGGAGGGAAGCAGTGTGGCTCTAGTGGTTAGAGTTGAGGAGAGACTGGGAGGAAAGGAACCAGTGTGTTGTAGTGTTGAGAGATGAGGGACTGGGAAGGAGGGAAGCAGTGTGGCTCTAGTGGTTAGAGCTGAGGGACTGGGAGGGAGGGAAGCAGTGTGGCTCTAGTGGAGCTGAGGAGGGACTGGGAGGGAGGGAAGCAGTGTGGCTCTAGTGGTTAGAGCTGAGGGACTGGGAGGGAGGGAAGCAGTGTGGCTCTAGTGGTTAGAGCTGAGAGACTGGGAGGGAGGGAAGCAGTGTGGCTCTAGTGGTTAGAGCTGAGGGACTGGGAGGGAGGGAAGCAGTGTGGCTCTAGTGGTTAGAGCTGAGGAGAGACTGGGAGGGAGGGAACCAGTGTGTTGTAGTGTTGAGAGATGAGGGACTGGGAAGGAGGGAAGCAGTGTGGCTCTAGTGGTTAGAGCTGAGGAGAGACTGGGAGGGAGGGAACCAGTGTGTTGTAGTGTTGAGAGATGAGGGACTGGGAAGGAGGGAAGCAGCGTGGCTCTAGTGGTTAGAGCTGAGGGATTTGGGAGCTGTGTGGCCCTAGTGGTTTGAACTCTGGGTCTGGGAGTGTGGGAAGCAGTGTATTTTGGTGGGATAATATTGAATCCATGGCTTTAGGAAGGGCTGAGTTTGGTAATTCCGTTACCACGGCAGTGGAGGACTCAATGGAAAGGGGCAGGGTTAGGGTGTCAGGCAAAGAAAGGAGAGCTGGGAGAGCGTTTCAGGGAAATAAAAGGCCTGTATTCAAAGAATGAAAGAAAGAGAGAGAGAGAGAAAAAAACTAATCAACCACATTTCACCTTTCACCCTTTCCCGGAAAAGTAAAACGAAAAGAGTTTCTGCAAAACTTCGTTTGAAGTGCGATTATATTCTGCTGCATTTTATCCTACATTACATTTAAGTGGAACTAAAAATGATTCAGATACCTGATCAAAATTGAAAAATAGTTTTTTTTAAAAAAACTACATCAATCCTACATATAAAAAATGGCATACGTCTCCAATTGTTAGCACAGGTACCCTCATTTTTAAAGGACAAGGGTCTAAAGATAGGAACTGACATCAAAAAAATGAAATATTTCCTCTGGAAGTTGTTTTGCCTGTAATGGAACGAACACAGGGGGGATATCTGCAGAGCTTGTCTGTTGCTGCATTCGCATTGTTTCCGTGTGTCTTGAATCCCATGTAGACCCGCTTGTGCTACTTTTTAAAATGTGACCACCATCTTTGAACTAGTATCAACTTATAAAACTACTTAAAAAGTACTAATGGCTTGGAGAAATTAAAAGCAAATGTCACTTAACAACCAGAGACTGAGCTGAAATCAGACTTGTTCATTTCCATCAGCAGCAGATCCAGTTCAATTGGGACAGTCTGTCTGGCCCAGTTAACATTGCGGGCTGGCAGAACTCGATCTCTACGTCCTGATGGTGGAAGTTACCTAACAAGCGTCCAATGAGAAGGACGAGAGAGGCGGGTTTTAAATCAATATGTAGGCAGAGTGTGAGTGCTATGAAGGCAGCAGTGTGGAGTTGTGGTTAGGGCTCTGGACTCTGGACCGGAGGGTTGTGGGTTCAATCCCCAGTGGGGGACACTGCTGTTGTACCCTTGAGCAAGGTACTTTACTTAGATTGCTCCAGTAAAAACCCAACTGTATAAATGGGTAATTGTATGTAAAATAATGTGATATCTGTATAATGTGAAATAATGTGATATCTTGTAACAATTGTAAGTCGCCCTGGATAAGGGCGTCTGCTAAGAAATAAATAATAATAATATGAAAATATTATACTGTAAGGGAAATATTAGAGGTGGTTGAATTCACTAATTTATAACAAATATACAGACTTGTGATGCATACAGGTTTGACTTGTGTGTAATGAATGCAGATTGGATTGTAGACTGCAGGTGGAACCGGCCCCAGTGTGATACTGGGAACGAGATGAGTTTTACACACTGGTTTCATGGGGCAGGTGGAAATGTGGATCGTCTGAACTAGTAATTATTCGGATAGTTCAGATGTAACAGGTCACAATGAAAGTAAAAAATAATTGATTAGTCTAATAAACCTCAAGCACTGGAACTGAAAATTCAGCATGCTGAACATTACTGTAATCATTTACATTTTTCACATGTAATGGTTCCTTTTCAGACAGGTAACAAAATGTGGTAACAGATTACATTTTATGAGAAAAAATAAGTTACTTTTAGTTACATTTCTAAAAGGACTATGGCTAATGTATAAAATCAGAAAGTGCTGCAGCAGTGCAAGTCAAGCCTCCCACAAACGCGCTTTTCAGATCATCTCGCTAGAAAATAGCGTCAGAGGAGGGGAGTGGGTTCGAGAGCCGGATCTTCAGAGAATATTTCGATGTGTAACCAACAATAAAAATAAGAACATAAGAAAGTTTACAAACGAGAGGAGGTGATTCAGCCCATCTTGCTCGTTTGGTTGTTAGTAGCTTATTGATCCCAGAATCTCATCAAGCAGCTTCTTGAAGGATCCCAGGGTGTCAGCTTCAACATTACTGGGGAGTTGGTTCCACACCCTCACAATTCTGTGTAAAAAAGTGCCTCCTATTTTCTGATTTGAATGGCATTACTGCCTCGTGTGTACAGAAGGTACACTTTTTTCTTCCTCATCAGAAAAGCAATGCCCTGATCTGCATTCAGAAGAGCACCATCTACATTTTAGTTGGCTAATGGCTCCCTCGTGTGGGCAAGGAGTGAATATCAGCCTTAGATGAAAAATGCTCCAAACAAGGGCTATTCTGAAAGTATATTCAGTACTGTATGAGAATACAGGCATTCAGACACACCGATTTCCAGAATTCATAAAAACCCAATAGAGTGTCACCTTTATTTAAATTTTATTTTTTATTAAAACTTTCAAGTTCTTGAATTGCACAGACAGACACACAAAACAACAAGGCAAAAGTACAGTGATAGACAGGGCGATTCATAAATGGTAACATTTCATTTCAGGTTTAAAAGCAGACAGACAGCCATGTGTTTGTGAATATGTTTTATAGTAGAATGTTATTTAAGTGTATCTGATGGATGTATTGATGTAGGTAACGGTTTCTTGATATAGATTAAAGCTGGAATTCTCAAACTAGGTCCCAGGGAACCCGTGCCTTTTGGTTTTTATTCCAACTGAGCTCTCAATTACTTAACTATACGCTTAATTATTATTATTTGTTTATTTAGCAGACGCCTTTATCCAAGGCAACTTACAGAGACTAGGGTGTGTGAACTATGCATCAGCTGTAGAGTCACTTACAACTACGTCTCACCCGAAAGACGGAGCACAAGGAGGTGAAGTGACTTGCTCAGGGTCACACAATGAGGCTGAGGTGGGATTTGAACCGGGGACCTCCTGGTTACAAGCCCTTTTCTTTAACCACTGGACCACACAGTCTCCTATTTTTCTTAATTAGACATTTTTAATTATTTTCAGATCTTAAATAGTTGCATAACCACTTGAACTCTGCAGCTTTTTAGGAGATGAAAACAATTAAAAAGGACTAATTAAACAAATTGTTAATTCAAGTAAGGGTTAAGTGATTGAGAGCTCAGTTGGAATAAAAACCAGAAGACACAGGGGGTCCCCAGGACCGGGTTTGAGAACCCCTGGATTAAAGCAATGTGGCAGAAAAACGGTTCATTTTTAGTGGCGAATACTTGAAATGGACAAACCAACACGCAGAACCTAGTCAACAACATTCATGGTCTATAATAATGTTTTTTTTTCTTATGAATCACCCTGTCAGTCATGTATCTAATATGTTGGTCACACTGATCCCTTGTAGGTCCCTCTCTGTAATTTCAAAACTCAAACCTCTTCACAGCACTCAAAACAAGTAAAAACAGACAACAGGGAGTGCAGCGTTCCCCTGAAAGAGGCTGTACTGTAGCTAACGAAGTAACTCCATAAATCTTACCTGCACCCTTCCATCGGTCTCAACTGTGGACTTTTAAAAGAATGTATTTTAGTCTTAAAACATGTTATCTGGTACTACACTTGGTTGAAGAAATCTCTGTTTGCAAGCCATGCTTTCACATAGTGTTACACTTCCTTGGTCACCTGCAGGGTGAAATTGCCCGCACCGCTTAAAAGGCTTCTTTCCTGTCATTAACCAATCAGCTGCTTCTCCTATTGACCGACTTGCTGGGTAAAACGACGCAGTAAGTGTAACATGCGTCCTGAGAAGGTGGTATGGAAACTGAGAAGTTTCTTTAACAGTAGTTGGCCTACCGGATGTTTTAAAATGAAAACACATTTGAGACCTACGTAGCTTACGCAACAGGTCATTATTTTTGTGAGCTACAATTAAAAAGAGCACTAACTAATATTTTAAAATCTACCTGATTAGAATTAGCAACACTATCACTGGCCCTCCTTTTTAAATGTGGGGCGATATTTGAAACACAACTCTCTTGAATTAAACACTGTTGTTGCATTCCGGTGCAACAGCATTTCCTGTGCAATCTGTAGGAGAATGTGTGTGCCTATTCCTGGGAATGTAAACAAACTGGACTGTCACATTTTCACAGTCTATTCAGGAAAAAAAAAGCCTGTAGAAAGACTAGTTGACAAACATCTCAGGGAATCACAACTAAGGAATTTGTCGAACCCTTGCTTCTAGTTAGACCTGCTGCAGACAGGGATACATAGAACCGTAGTTTAGTGATTGAACAGGACTGCGGAGCAGTTTAAAATTTTCGTTTTTACTCGGACTGCTATAATCTTCAGTAGCAACCAAAGTTAACGTTAGGAATGTTATTTTTGAAAAGGTTATTGAGCAAGTCTCTAAAAACCCTCCCTCTCTCTCAGCAGCCTCTACTATTCTCACAAGCCTATTCTTACTCCCGCTAGTTCTGCGGTTCAGAAATCCAGCTCCGTGTTCAGGTATATTATTGCAACGACCAGGCAGGTGCTGGGAGTTTGAACAATCAGATCAATCTGCTCTGAATGAACCGATTCTCATATCACAGCATGAATAAGTCTGTGAGTCTGTAGGATTACTAATAGGAGCTGTAAGGGAGGAACAATGCATTTAGCATCAAACTCCTGACTCCTGATCATTGAAATTATCGACTTTAAGGGCCGTTTTGAAACCCAGGACTCCAAATTATTGTTTATCTTTCTGAAAAAAAAAATGTCCCTTTAGATTCCCTATTTGAGATTTGAAAGCAATAAGCAGTCCCAGTTTCACACTCTGAGTTTAGTTGCTATTTTCCCCTATTTCCTTTTCTATTTGATGGTGTTTGCAATCATTCAGAGTGGGTCTGGGCTCTGTTGCTCCAGTACTGTTCTTGTTTTAAAGCTGCCATTCCCTTCTTTGAGCTGCTTTGAGCTTCTCTGGAGAATCCGAAGTACCAGGACCAAACAGCCTGCCTCTCTCCGTTCAAATCGTGTGTCTTTCAATGTAGAGCAGGTGGGGCTGGCAGAGCCGAGTCATCACATTGTATGGAACAAGGACGGCTGCTCAGTCCTGGCACTTAGGATTGTCCAGACAAGCTCAGCAAGGCAGGAAAGCCAGATTTAGAGAAAAAGCTCGGCACTGGAGAAACATAACCCACTGAGAGGGATCACTAAAAGATAAAAGGGACAGACACAAAGTAAATGGAATATGAAACGTAGGAAGTCTTAGTAAGAGTCTTGTAAGAACACGGGGAGGCTGCTGGTGTTCGAGCCCGCTTTCTTACTCCTCCAGTCTGTTCGGTTTCTGTTTCCACTCCGCGCTGCTTTCACTGGCGCTTCTTCTCGTCGTCTGGCCTGGCGTTCCAGTAGTAGAGCAGCTGGGCCGCGATGATCCCGTTACAACATGAAGACACCACGTACGTCAGCGCCATTAGGGGGTCACCCGTTTCCTAGCAACACACAGGAACGTTGGAGCGTTACCAAAAGAACCTTGGAGAGAGTTTAAATAAGAGAAAAGCAGAGCCCTCGGGTTTACCTGCACAGAGGTGAATATTCTGGCCAGGGATCCTGCGAACAGCAGAAACACTGTGATAGCAGACAGCTGGCCTGTGTGCCCATTGCGAAAGTTAGTGCCAGCCTGGATCAACTGCAACGACACAAAAGAACCAACATCACCAACAGAATGAGAGCTGAGAGGCTGGGAGGGATGGAGGCAGTGTGGCTCTAGTGGTTAGAGATGAGGAGGGACTGGGAGGGAGGGAAGCAGTGTGGCTCTAGTGGAGCTGAGGAGGGACTGGGAGGGAGGGAGGCAGTGTGGCTCTAGTGGTTAGAGATGAGGAGGGACTGGGAGGGAGGGAATCAGTGTGGCTCTAGTGGAGCTGAGGAGGGACTGGGAGGGAGGGAGGCAGTGTGGCTCTAGTGGTTAGAGATGAGGAGGGACTGGGAGGGAGGGAAGCAGTGTGGCTCTAGTGGAGCTGAGGAGGGACTGGGAGGGAGGGAGGCAGTGTGGCTCTAGTGGTTAGAGCTGGAGGGACTGGGAGGGAGGGAAGCAGAGTGGCTCTAGTGGTTAGAGCTGAGGAGGGACTGGGAGGGAGGGAAGCAGTGTGGCTCTAGTGGAGCTGAGGAGGGACTGGGAGGGAGGGAAGCAGTGTGGCTCTAGTGGTTAGAGCTGAGGAGGGACTGGGAGGGAGGGAAGCATTGTGGCTCTAGTGGTTAGAGCTGAGGAGGGGCTGGGAGGGAGGGAAGCAGTGTGGCTCTAGTGGTTAGAGCTGAGGAGGGACTGGGAGGGAGGGAAGTAGTGTGGCTCTAGTGGAGCTGAGGAGGGACTGGGAGAGAGGGAAGCAGTGTGGCTCTAGTGGAGCTGAGGAGGGACTGGGAGGGAGGGAAGCAGTGTGGCTCTAGTGGAGCTGAGGAGGGACTGGGAGGGAGGGAAGCAGTGTGGCTCTAGTGGAGCTGAGGAGGGACTGGGAGGGAGGGAAGCAGTGTGGCTCTAGTGGAGCTGAGGAGGGACTGGGAGGGAGGGAAGCAGTGTGGCTCTAGTGGAACTGAGGAGGGACTGGGAGGGAGGGAAGCAGTGTGGCTCTAGTGGTTAGAGCTGAGGAGGGACTGGGAGGGAGGGAAGCAGTGTGGCTCTAGTGGTTAGAGATGAGGAGGGACTGGGAGGGAGGGAAGCAGTGTGGCTCTAGTGGAGCTGAGGAGGGACTGGGAGGGAGGGAAGCAGTGTGGCTCTAGTGGAGCTGAGGAGGGACTGGGAGGGAGGGAAGCAGTGTGGCTCTAGTGGAGCTGAGGAGGGACTGGGAGGGAGGGAAGCAGTGTGGCTCTAGTGGTTAGAGATGAGGAGGGACTGGGAGGGAGGGAAGCAGTGTGGCTCTAGTGGTTAGAGATGAGGAGGGACTGGGAGGGAGGGAGGCAGAGTGGCTCTAGTGGAACTGAGGAGGGACTGGGAGGGAGGGAAGCAGTGTGGCTCTAGTGGTTAGAGATGAGGAGGGACTGGGAGGGAGGGAGGCAGAGTGGCTCTAGTGGTTAGAGATGAGGAGGGACTGGGAGGGAGGGAGGCAGAGTGGCTCTAGTGGTTACAGCTGAGGTTAGCATTAGCACATACCCGGCTGATTACAACGGCTGGCATATTTGTGGCTTGCATCGTCGTGACAACAGACCTGGGGGTAAGGGGCGACAGCAACAAGGAGACCAAGGCTAAATAAACTGCTATAAACCCAAGACCTAAGAGAAGAGGAGAGAGGGAAGCATTAGTACAGACAGGAAAAGCAGGCTGCTCTTTAATTGTTAGGTAACCCTCAATTAAAAATGACAAAGCAAACAGGAATTTCAGGAATAATTCTGCTTTGCCATGTATATGACACATTTTACAAACAATGTCGGAACACAGCACAGTTTGGATCACCATCACAAAGGCTCCCATTAGCAGCACATCACAGAATGGATCTTGAGTACCTTCTTCACTGGCAATTGGTTTGTCCTATTTTTCACTTTTGAGTACAGAAGGATCTCAATTAACATCAATAACATGATGATTCATGAATATTATGACATCCACAGCTATTACAATACTAAAAGCGTATTAAAAGTGAGAAAGACTTCTAGTTGAAACGTTTGTCATTGAATTTATGAAGTTTCTTTTAGTAAACAGTAGTCTACTGTTGTTGCATTGTTCGGCAAAATAACAAGCTGTAGATGTAAACAGGAATAACTTATAAGCAGGGGTTCACATAACTTTTAACATAGTACCAGCAGAAATGGTTTGGGACGCACCAAAATTAGGGGTCTTCATCCCTGTCTAGCTTCACCTCCAACAGTTCAAACAATTGGGCTGGCCATGTCAGAGACCACAATAATAGTTTCTTGATGTTTGAGTAGGAGTCCGGATTGCTGATTATTACAATTTTACAAATCATCTCGCATTCTCGGTTTATTTCAATATCCTACCACCATATTGCCGCCCTGGGGATTCAAAAGCAAAACCCCAAACACTTCATCACTGTGAAAGACTTCACTATTTTTAAAAGGTTTGTAGCCTCTTTTCACCGACCCAGACGCAAGATTTGAAGTTTATAAGCCCTTGCGTGTGTTTTTATTTTTAAATTACAGAAAATAAAAGAAATCAAAACCTAACTCACACATGGAGTACTAACTAAAACTTTTCACAATCCTTAAACTAACAAAACTGGACAGTGAAGCTGTTTACCAGTCACCAAACATAAACGAAAAAAAGGTTTACACACTACTTTCTACACCACAGTCTTTTCACTGCGACAGCCTCTGTTCACACAGACCGGAGACTGCCTTGAACAAACATGTAGGTCCTCTTATATACCTGTCTGCTAATCCCAGGCAGGTGACACCAATTAAAATCACAATTAAACAGGTAATCAAATTAAACTAATTACACCTGTGTCTGTGCGAGCATTTACCTGGCAGGGACGGAAATTAACCCTATCCCTGCCAGCCACCAACACATCTTCTTCAGGATTTGCCCTGCCACAGTCACTTTATGAGTGTTTTATTTATATAAGGATATAACTGAGGGTGAAAATGGTTTAGAAAATGTATTTTTTGTATTAAATGTAACAGCTTTCAAACAGACACCTCGTCTCACCCCCACTCAGCTTGGGAAGCAAGGGATCAATGACGAGCTTCCTCAATGCCACGCCCAGAACTGCATCCCTCTTCTGTGAATGGATGGCTTAATAGAATCCCTGCTATCATTGGTTGTTTCAAGAGCCAATTAAAAGACAATTATTGATCTTATGAACTGGAGTGGTTCCACCTATCGCTCTCCATTTTTTAATAAAAAGATGAAGCAGCCAATGATAGCACTAGCAGGGAGGGACTGTAGTTAAACTGGAAACCGTCTGGAGATCGCAGACAGAGCCCAGAGACCGCCAGTCTGAGGTTAGGCAGGTATGGCTCACCTGGCAAGCGGGAGCACCCTCGCTGCCTTTATGAAAAATGCTTTCCTGCCTTTGCACCTTAAAGAACAATATGGAAGTCTGCATTTTTCTTTATTGGTTCGCAGTTATGTGAACTCCTGCTTATAAGGCTGCATGCTGTACAAGCCTATTAGCAATCATATAAACAGCAGATAAGTGAATCCAAAGCACTTGTCATGCTGTGTATTAGGTATAATTAGAGGCCGCATTGAGAGTACATGACTGTGTATAAAATGTGGCCTCTCGGATCTGATCAATGGTTATGATGTGCTGGTACCCTCGAGATACAGGCTGCAGGGATCAATACACAAGGAGGTTAATGTGGGGAGCGAGGGCTGAGCTGTAAATACCTCGCAGAGCATTCCCCCTGTAGTGCTGGATCAGGAAGCCAATGACAACCGTCTGAAGCATCAGGAAGAGTGCCTCTCCCCACGCACTGCCAGGAAACACACACAGTGAGAACACAGCAGTGCCACTGAAACACACACAGTGAGAACACAGCACTGCCACTGAGACACACACACACGCAGTGAGAACGCAGCACTGCCACTGAGACACACACACACACACACAGTGAGAACGCAGCACTGCCACTGAGACACACAGTGAGAACACAGCACTGCCACTGAGACACACACAGTGAGAACACAGCACTGCCACTGAGACACACACACACACGCAGTGAGAACGCAGCACTGCCACTGAGACACACACAGTGAGAACACAGCACTGCCACTGAGACACACACACACGCAGTGAGAACGCAGCACTGCCACTGAGACACACACACACACACACAGTGAGAACGCAGCACTGCCACTGAGACACACACACATAGTGAAAACACAGCACTGCCACTGAGACAAACACACATAGTGGAAACACAGCACTGCCACTGAGACAAACACACACACACACTGTAAAAACAGTGAAAAAACAGCCAGCAATAACACACACAAACTCCCATTTATAAATTCCTTCACTTACATCCAATATTTATTCAGACACTATAAATTCCAATATCTATAGTTTTATATAAGATTTCTAGTTTCGCCCTCTAGCGTTCAAAAGATACAATGACATGTTAAACAATCACCTGGTCTGATTGAAATCAATGGCAATCTGACTGTGCAAGTCATTAGGATCAAGTACGTTGCGTAAATACACACGTCCCGTGGCTGTGGTACATCTGCAGTAAAATCCCTGCTAATCCTTGAATTACAGGGCATCCCTGGAGAGTACTCCTACTGTATGTACTATAATAGAGTTTTTTTTAAAGCGTTGAAATAGTTTTTTGTTTGGTAGTGTATTGTACAGTACCCCTGTAAACCAGCATACTCTATAATCCACCACAGTTTTCAGGTCCAAAGCGATTCGAGAGGTTTTACTGCGATTGCATTGAATTCACAAGCGGTTACCTGAAGGGGAAGCTGTTTGCGATGCTGTAGGCCATGGTTCCTGTGATAGCCAGCAGTTCAAGCAGGATGGAGTTGAAACTCAGCCCCTCAGCACTCTTGGCTCCCAAGAGCTTGAAGATCTGAGGCAGCTTCACTGCACGGGTCAAAGAGGAGAGACAGAGAGAGATACACACAGAGAGATCAGCACTGACACAGAGAGAGAGACAGAGATCGGTGCTGATGCACCCAGACAGAGATCAGCACTGACACAGAGACAGAGATCAGCACTGATACACAGAGAGAGAGACAGAGATCTGTGCTGATGCACCCAGACAGAGATCAGCACTGACACAGAGACAGAGATCAGCACTGATACACAGAGAGAGAGACAGAGATCTGTGCTGATGCACCCAGACAGAGATCAGCACTGACACAGAGAGAGAGATCAGCACTGATACACAGAGAGAGAGAGAGAGAGACAGAGACAGAGATCAGCACTGATACACAGAGAGAGAGAGACAGAGATCTGTGCTGATGCACCCAGACAGAGATCAGCACTGACACAGAGAGAGAGACAGAGATCTGTGCTGATGCACCCAGACAGAGATCAGCACTGACACAGAGACAGAGATCAGCACTGACACAGAGACAGAGATCAGCACTGACACAGAGAGAGACAGAGATCTGTGCTGATGCACCCAGACAGAGATCAGCACTGACACAGAGACAGAGATCAGCACTGATACACAGAGACAGAGATCAGCACTGATACACAGAGAGAGAGAGAGACAGAGACAGATCAGCGCTGATACACAGAGAGAGACAGTATCTGAGGGTCTGCCATCAGCTTGAACAATAATCAATTACTGTGAAATTGAATTCATTATTTAATCATCGATAACTATTAAGCACTCAACAGCGCTAAATTTTGAAATGCCAATTTAATAACAAATATTAAGACTAGAAAAAAGAAACTTAAAAAACTTCTCATTGAATTATGTTTTTTTTTTTTTATTTCTTGACAATTAATTTAGTGACAAATTATTGTCTATAATCTTATTATTGAAGGGACTGTTGCACCACACTGCGCTACAGCGGCCCCTGCTGGCCAGACGCCCGGTGAGTTGAAGCAGACACCTGCAGGGCTGGCCTTTGTCCTCCAGGGGGCGGTAGCTCACATCTGCTGTGGAGCTCCCGGGTGTAAAGAGGCGACTGGGGATCGGAGGAGCCCCGCTGACCTGCAGTTCTCCTGAGCTGTTGTGGGGAGTTGCTGTGGTGAGGGAGCGTCATCGGACATACCATCAGTAGAGGATACTCACCCATCACAGAGCCTGCGATGATGCCGATTCCCAGTCCTTTACTAAGAAGGATCTTCAAGCAGGGCACTGCAGGGTTAAAAAGAAGACTTAACAGACCGCACACAAGCCCTGCACTGCACAGAAGGGCTGTTAGGCTCTCAGAGGGCCACTTTACACCAGAGAAAATTCAAAGCAGGTTTTCAATTCTACACTAGACAACTTTACATCATAATACTAAGAGTAAAGAGCTTCCAATTGTCCCCCTTTTATTTTTGTATGAAGTTTGTAATCATTCCGAGTGCTTCTGATTATTGAATGAATATGATTTTGTCGAATTACAGCGATGGAAATAAGACTCCCACTGCATAGCAGTTTGCTCTATTCCTGATTTTACTATGAGTTTAGTAAGACACACCTGAGCTTGTTACCTATACACTCTGGCTAATCAAGCTTGTAATAAAACCTGGAATGGCTGAAACTGCTATGCAATAGGAGTCTTATTTCCATCCCTGAATTATGTTAGCTAATTTTACCAATTGTCCTGGCTTTGGTAGCTTTAGCAAAACGACATGCATTAGTGGGTTAGACATTTTGTGTGTTTGATATACATTATGCTGTAAAATATAAAAATACGCAATTAAATCAGTGAAGAGGAATTTAAGCTGCTGACAGAGATTCAACTTAAGTCACAGAAAATTCCTTCATCATCATCATCATCGCTTGTAAGCTCGATACTGATTGGTCCATCGCGATTCACGGTGTCCATGGAAACATAAGTCTGGAAACAAAAAGCCCACAGACGTCTAACGTTTTACTCGACTTACATACGTAATGATTTGGGGAAATTGGCTCTATTTTACTGAGCAGCTTGAGCACAGAATGTGTATTGCAGGCACAATAAAGGGACACCAGATGGCGCTGGCTCTCACTATTTAAGACGAATCAATATTTTAGTAATTCAACCAAAATATTCTGAAAAAAAATACACTTGTAACATTTACCTAAAGTCGTGACAGTACAGTAGTCCCAAAACATAATGCTGATTACACATATCTGAACGAGCCAATCAGACAGCGCCCTCAACACGGAAGTGCCGAGATGACCGAAACCAATTGATTGCCAAACTCAAAAACCAACCAGAGAGCAGACAATTGACAAGCTGGCCAATTGACATTCACATTGGGCGGGACCACTAAATATTCCAATATCAGGTTGAAAACACACACACACAAGTTCGTAATTCAAATGCAATATCAAGCTACGATTTACAGTAAAGATGCACGGTTTGAGTCGATATAAACATTAGAATTATATCTTTACTTTTGTTTAAGTATTTCAAATTCAGACCAGCACATAAAGTCATCAGACAAAAGCTACTAAATGAATTTGGGAAATATTTTTAAACAGAATTTTTTATTTTTTAAAACCAAATATATAAACGACAAGGTGTGCTGTTAGTTTAACTTGCAGAATTTGCTAAAACAAATACCCTTCCGTGTTTCCGAGACTCCCCCCCCCCCCCCCCCGATATAACTAAACACACGCCGAATAATTCCGTGTCAATGCATTTCAATTACAACTCACCGTCCAGAAGGTTGAAGTTGACAAAAAACTCATCGAAACATTTTTCTGGAATGAGAAACTTCACCAACAATTCTCTGAAGGGCTCCATCATAAGGGCATCCACTTTGGTATTGGGAAACAACAACTTCCCGTGGCTTCACTGTCCGATGAGGAAACGGTATAGGAAACATGGTGCAACAGAAAAAGGTTCCGTGACTTTAGTTTTTTTTTTTTCTTCTTTGTTGAATTTAATGGCTTCTTTTCTTAAACCCGACATTTCCTTGGTATGAACAAATATGATAGAATACAAATATAATTGTAAAACATTTGCAAACCATTTATGAAACTTAAAAGAAAAAAAAACTAAAACCCGCGATTAACCCTTATTTAAAAAGACCCCTCCTCACACTCTCCCCCTTTCCTACCCTCCTTCTCAGCTCTCAAGTCAATTCAAATGGTCTTTATTGGTATACGTGGCATATAAACTGTTGATGAAGTCAGTACAGAAGATAGACATCAATATGCAGGTGATTAGAAACAATATCATTGATGTTGTAAACTTACTTTCTACTTTCTAATCTCTCTCTCTCTCTCTCTCTCTCTCTCTCTCTCTCTCTCTCTCTCTCTCTCTCTCTCTCTCTCTCTCTCTCTCTCTCTCTCTCTCTCTCTCTCTCTCTCTCTTTATATATATATATATAAAGGTGACCATATGGCTCCATGGTCACCGGGACAGTTCACGTTTTTCAACACAACCCAGTGCATTCTGGTAAGTTTTACCTGTCTTGGGTAAGAGAAGCAGGACTACACTTACCAGAATGCATTGGGTTGTGAGTTGAAAAGCCTGAACTATCCCAAACTGTCCAGCAAACACGGAGCCATGGTCACTTTATCTATCTATCTATCTATCTATCTATCTATCTATCTATCTATCTATCTATCTATATATATATATATATATATATATATATATATATATATATATATATGATCTGCACTTCCTACTTGAATTTTCACTGTCAATAAAATGGCTGATTTAGTTTTGCTTAAAGTTGCTAGTGCTAATAAGAGAGAAGAACATTCTTTGGTTAGCACTCCTTCAAAGGGAAGTAAAAACAGCTGGGTAGTGTTGCTTCCTCTTGGGTTGTAGAGTGCTGAATGTCATTTGCCTGCCTCAATACTGAATAGCACTGTTACCTGTGAGTGGGGTCTGCATGGGATTTCTGTTGTTTTTTTATTTCTTTATTGTCTTTGTTTTCACAGGGTCCTGTGATGTAACTTACAGATCATTTCTGTTTACCACAGTAATGTTGCACGATACCTCTGCACCTTCCCCATGGTTATACCATGCATTTACCATTTTCAACCAATGCACTGCCAGACAGCTAATAATTGATAAACACACTGAGAACATTTTATTATTCAAAAGCAAGAAACAAAACATGCATGTACATAATTATACACAGTATTGTCCCTTATAAACATTTAACATGGTCTATTTGCACAGTATTTCTGCAGTTTTCCCATGGTTATACTTTGCATTAGTTTACCATGCTTTGCCATGTTTTTTCAATATGCTTTACCATACCTCTGTGCTTACCAGTGCTTTACTGTGCATTCACTGTGCTTTATTACACTTTTTACTGTGGGAAACTTTTATAAGGGCTAATACATGCATTGAGCAACTTTTAAAAAGCAGAATACAAAGTAATGAAAAAAAAACTAAGGGGCAGAGTGTTGCCGGGGGGCAGGTTAATGGTTACACTCTGGTGTACCAGATAAGAATTTAGATTCAGAGAGCTCCATAGAGGCCACCAGGCTGTGATGAATGAAACCAGAAAATTAATTAAAATCTAAACAAGAAAAATACTTATACAAGTTTACCACAGTAAATGTGCATGGTCATTGTGCATACTTTTCCCATAGTAATACTATTTATTTACCATAGTTTACCATGGTTTGAGTTATGCTTGACCGTACCTCTCTGTGATTTACATGGCTAATCCTTTACCATGCTTTCAATATGCTGTATTACACTTTGCTGTGTTTTTACTATGGGAAGCTTTTATAAGGGTGGATATTTCATACCCATACCAATTATCCCTTTACAATCAATATCCATAACATATTTCTATACATTACATTGGATTATATAAGAATCGCTCCATTCACTTTAATTGAGATTCCAAATCCTGTTATCTTGTGATAAAACGATACGGTTCAACTTGGAGAAACAAACATCACAAAGGTCCCATTGACAGCAACTGGGCTATTTACTAAAAAATAAAAAAAAAGCAAATACAAAATGAAATATAACTGAATTCAGTAACAAAGTGTTTTTAATTACTTTGCATTGACATATTTAGTAAATGCATGTTATTACAATGTTATTATGCATAGTTACAATGTAATTAATGTGTAAATCTTTTTGCATGCTATAACCCTAACTCTAAACCTAACCCCTTTTCTGATTGTGTACTTATATATATTGTGCAAAAAGATTTGCATATTAAGTACATTGTAACTATGCATAATAACATTGTAATGATGTATAAGCACACATGTGTTTACTAAATAACTACTATGTAAATCAACAGTAATTAGAGACATCTAATGTAAAGTGTGACCCTGAATTCTAATTCAATTTACAGTGACACAGTAATTATCCCCCAAAAAAAGATTTCATTTCACTGCAGTTGCAAAGTTGCAATTCGAAAGGAAATGATTCACAAAGCTTAAATCATCAAAACAGAATTTACAAAAAAAAACAAACAACGACCCAGAGTCCGGCGAAGAGCAACCAGACTAATCCCGGGGCTAAAAGGAATGAACGGTGAAGATTGAGGAAACCTATTTATTTAGAACAAAGAAGAATTAGACTTGATTGAAGTCTTTAAAATCTTAACAGGAGTTGAAAAACCACCAGCAATACTTTAAACACAGAAGCCTGGACCAGGGGACACATGTTGATGATGCTGAATCACTGGGATCTTTAAGACCTGACTTGACACAGTTTTGAGATCACTCAGCTGCTTTTGTCAATCTCTTATCAATTGCTATTTTCAACATATTCTTTGTTAGGCTGTTTTTTAATGTTATTGTCTAACTGTTGCCAGTTTTGTGGATCTTGGAATCCTTATAGAAACAGATTGCACTTGGATTGGATCCTTATAGAAATGGATTTCGTTGCTTTGTATGTATGAAAGGCACGCTATAAATACAATTTGATTTGATTTGAATCACTGCCAGTCAGACAAAACTTTGTGTAATATTATCCTTACAATTGTACAACTCTTTTTAATATTATAGAGGTTTCACTGTATTTGACTGTAGTTGCCACTCATGAACACAAGGTGGCATCCTTCTTATAGAGTCTGGTATCCAGCTTGGCCCCGCCTCCTGCTGATGAGGTAAGCGATGATGACGATGACAATCAGGATGGCTAAGACCACACCCACTGCAATGGCTATGGTGTAATTGGGTTTGTCTGCAGGACAGAAGTCAGCTAGAAACACAGCAAAGGGTTAATGAAGAAAGTAAAAAAAAGAACACATGCATTTCCTATAGATCATGAATGATGTCTGACAAATCAACTAATCACCTGTAGAATCTGCATACTAATCACAGAGTTATGATATTCAAGTTTTTGAAGATTAGCCTGCTGTATATGGATGGCGTTGAAAGGTCACATGATTAGAACGTGGACGTCTGTTCTCCAAGATATATACCATAAGAGCAACAGAGCCCCTCAAACATAATACAACTAAATGATATTCCTTGTTGCCTTGGTAATAGGACACTTTATTTTAAGAAATCGACAGTATGTTTATATTTGTCATATTTCCATGTATATAAATACATTCCTGAAATGTGTGGCTTCCTACATTGTATTTAGGGCTTCTGTTTTTCAGGTTTTATTAATTGTATTTTTCGGTGCTTATTTTTTAGCTATTTTCGAGTTTTATGTAAATCGTTTTTTTTCGGGGCTTTCGTTTTTGATATACTGTATGAAATTAGTGTTTTTGGTTACTTTCCAAAATGCTTCAGCGTTTTTTTTTTCTGTAAAATATGTATAGTAACTCAACAGTACTTGCACATATAAGTTGAACCTTCTTTCCTTTGCTGTCTTCCACAACGAAATCCCTACGGTCACGGGCACATTCTTGTGGGGTTTTTGTGTGTAGGCATTATTGTACATTTCGCCACAATTCTGTTTTAATTCCTCTGTATCTTAACTATAATACAGCTTGAAATCCCGCTAACAAGCTTCCACCCTGATTGTAATCTCATTTTAAATCTTGCAAGCGGAGTCTCCAATAGAAATGTAGGAATGTGCTGTCACTCAGTAGTTGGGGCAGGTTTAAAGTATTCAGAACGAATCAATGATAGATGCAAGTCAGGAGGGCGGGACATTGCCCAGCAGCACTGGGAAATGTATTTATTATTATTTTTGTACTAGATTTTATTTTTTAATGGGGAAAGGGTAAAGTCAACGTGAATTGATTAACCATTTCACAGTTTTTCAGGTGTTTATTGTCTATCCATCAATATCATTTTATTTCTATCTAGGGCGTTTTATCGGGTTTTATCGGTTAAAATCGAAGCCGTAATTATACTGCACAATACTGAAGAATACTCAACTCAAAGACATGGCAATTAACCAAGGAAGGATGGAAACTCCGAAATAACAAGCATCATACTGATAGCAGAACATTGTGATAAAAGTTACTGTAGCTAACAGAATAGTTGCACATATAGTCATTGTATAGGTCTCAAATGTGCAGTTTTGAAAGAAACACATGTTATAGCAGACATGTATTTTCATTTAAAACATGATCAAGAAACTCTGTCTTGCACTTTGACCTGGAGGGTGAATTTGTCCCCACCCCTTCACTGGCTTCTTTTCTGTCAATAGCCAATCAGCTGCTTCCCCTATTGATGGGCATGCTTTCAGCCAGTAACATGCTTTAACCCAGAAGACGCCTACTGAGGTGAAATGAGCCAGGGAGTGCAAGTGCAAACAGATCACCTAAGAATAAGGCACAGCAACCAAGAGCTTCCTTTGACTTAGTTTAGTACCAGAAATCACGTCTTAAATGAAAATACATGTGTTCCTTTTAAAACTGCACATTTGAGATCTATGTAGCTTGTGGAAGTGCAGCATGGGTAGATGTGTTCTCTCTTGCTTTCCATGCTCTTTAAGCCTGATCTCTGTTATTAGCTTTGTGTCTCTGCTACTCCTGATCTTTCACTGTATCTTCTTATGATTCTATATGACAGACGCATCCACAATGTTTTAGAATTCTCACATCCTAGCCTTGTATTTAATGTATCACGTTTTTCACTGTATTTAATGTATTGGCTGGCCTCCCTGCGTCCGCCACCCGTCCGCTCCAGCTCATCCAGAACTCTGTTGCCCGCCTGGTGTTCTCTCTGCCTCGCTTCGCCCACGCTACTTCACTACTCCGCTCGCTCCACTGGCTCCCGATCACCGCTTGCATCCAGTTCAAGACTCTTGTACTAGCCTACAGATGCCTTGACCAGACTGCACCCAGCTACCTCCAGACCCTCATCTCTCCCTACACCCCCACTCGACCTCTCCGCTCCGCCTGCACTAGAAGACTAGCTCTACCTCCGCTACGCTCCCCTGCCTCCCGAGCCCGCTCCTTCTCCACCCTTGCTCCGCAGTGGTGGAACGACCTTCCTACAGATGTCAGGACTGCCCAGTCCCTGACCACATTCCGGCGCCTCCTTAAGACTCACCTCTTCAAAGAGCACCTGTAGAACTCCTCTGTTTGTATCCTGGGACACTATCACCCTTCATGTAAATGTGCTTTATTTTGCTCTTATCTGCCCCCTATTTTACTGCATTTAATCCTGTACTTCAGAATACTGTAATCTGCCAAGTGTTTAACCTGTAGTACTTTGTATTTAATCACATCCTGATGTAACTATCACTATTATCTGCTGTATTATTGAGTTGTGGTTTGTCACACTTGTACTTTGCTTGAACAAAAGTTATTGTATTTCTTGCTCTTATTGTATTACTTGTATTGTAACACTTGAAATGTATTTGCTTACGATTGTAAGTCGCCCTGGATAAGGGTGTCTGCTAAGAAATAAATAATAATAGTAATAATAATAATAATAATTATGCATTGGTTTTTAATTTGTCTTGTAAAGCACTTTTTGATGGTGGTCCTCTATGAAAGGCGCTATATAAAATGAATATTGATTGATTGATTGATGTATGGCATTCTTTTGTTATAATTACTTTAAGCATGTCATTACCATGTCATATTCTCTACATACTGCTGGTATACATTATGGCCATCAACCTTCCTCATACTGATAGCGCTAGTTGAATTTGCAGCCGTGGCGATGGGGGATGGGTAGATGTTACTGATATTCTTGTTCAATATGCACTGGAAACTCTAATACCTGGTCCGAAGTCTCCCTTGGTGATGTTAAAGGCCTGAACCTGTTGCTGGCTGGTCTCCAGGTAGAATCCGGAATTGATCATCACCGATTGGTTCTTGCAGCTGTATGAGCGTCCAATCCCAGCCCCGAACACAGACAGAGAGTTATTGGAAGCCGAGAAGTGAGACTCTGTGACAGGAAATGACATCACACAGTCAGAGACACACAACCCAGCCAGCCCAGATATGTCAGAATGCATGTTTTACATTGCCAAACACAAAATGATGCTTTCCAATTATTAAGTACAACTCAATGATAACAAGATGTGTTCTGGCAGTGTGAATTTATACTCTATCCCCACCTCACACTATCCCCCCTGTACCACACACTATCCCCACCTCACACTATCCTCCTGTACCACACACTATCCCCACCTCACACTATCCCCCCTGTACCACACACTATCCCCACCTCACACTATCCCCCTGTACCACACACTATCCCCACCTCACACTATCCCCCCCTGTACCACACACTATTCCCACCTCACACTATCCCCCTGTACCACACACTATTCCCACCTCACACTATCCCCCTGTACCACACACTATCCCCACCTCACACTATCCCCCCTGTACCACACACTATGCCCACCTCACACTATCCCCCTGTACCACACACTATCCCCACCTCACACTATCCTCCTGTACCACACACTATCCCCACCTCACACTATCCCCCCTGTACCACACACTATCCCCACCTCACACTATCCCCCTGTACCACACACTATCCCCACCTCACACTATCCCCCTGTACCACACACTATCCCCACCTCACACTATCCCCCCCTGTACCACACACTATTCCCACCTCACACTATCCCCCTGTACCACACACTATTCCCACCTCACACTATCCCCCTGTACCACACACTATCCCCACCTCACACTATCCCCCCTGTACCACACACTATCCCCACCTCACACTATCTCCCTGTACCACACACTATTCCAACCTCACACTATCCCCCTGTACCACACACTATTCCCACCTCACACTATCCCCCTGTACCACACACTATCCCCACCTCACACTATCCCCCCTGTACCACACACTATCCCCACCTCACACTATCTCCCTGTACCACACACTATCCCCACCTCACACTATCCCCCTGTACCACACACTATTCCCACCTCACACTATCCCCCTGTACCACACACTATTCCCACCTCACACTATCTCCCTGTACCACACACTATCCCCACCTCACACTATCCCCCCTGTACCACACACTATCCCCACCTCACACTATCCCCCTGTACCACACACTATCCCCACCTCACACTATCCCCCCTGTACCACACACTATCCCCACCTCACACTATCCCCCTGTACCACACACTATCCCCACCTCACACTATCCCCCCCTGTACCACACACTATTCCCACCTCACACTATCTCCCTGTACCACACACTATCCCCACCTCACACTATCCCCCTGTACCACACACTATTCCCACCTCACACTATCCCCCTGTACCACACACTATCCCCACCTCACACTATCCCCCTGTACCACACACTATCCCCACCTCACACTATCCCCCCCTGTACCACACACTATTCCCACCTCACACTATCCCCCTGTACCACACACTATTCCCACCTCACACTATCCCCCTGTACCACACACTATCCCCACCTCACACTATCCCCCCTGTACCACACACTATCCCCAACTCACACTATCCCCCCCTGTACCACACACTATTCCCACCTCACACTATCCCCCTGTACCACACACTATTCCCACCTCACACTATCCCCCTGTACCACACACTATCCCCACCTCACACTATCCCCACTGTACCACACACTATCCCCACCTCACACTATCTCCCTGTACCACACACTATTCCAACCTCACACTATCCCCCTGTACCACACACTATCCCCACCTCACACTATCCCCACCTCACACTATCCCCTCTGTACCACACACTATCCCCACCTCACACTATCCCCCTATACCACACACTATTCCCACCTCACACTATCCCCCTGTACCACACACTATTCCCACCTCACACTATCCCCTCTGTACCACACACTATCCCCACCTCACACTATCCCCCCTGTACCACACACTATTCCCACCTCACACTATCCCCTCTGTACCACACACTATTCCCACCTCACACTATCCCCCCTGTACCACACACTATCCCCACCTCACACTATCCCCCTGTACCACACACTATTCCCACCTCACACTATCTCCCTGTACCACACACTATTCCCACCTCACACTATCCCCTCTGTACCACACACTATTCCCACCTCACACTATCCCCCCTCTACCACACACTATTCCCACCTCACACTATCCCCCTGTACCACACACTATTCCCACCTCACACTATCCCCCTGTACCACACACTATTCCCACCTCACACTATCTCCCTGTACCACACACTATCCCCACCTCACACTATCCCCCCTGTACCACACACTATCCCCACCTCACACTATCCCCCTGTACCACACACTATCCCCACCTCACACTATCCCCCCTGTACCACACACTATCCCCACCTCACACTATCCCCCTGTACCACACACTATCCCCACCTCACACTATCCCCCCCTGTACCACACACTATTCCCACCTCACACTATCTCCCTGTACCACACACTATCCCCACCTCACACTATCCCCCTGTACCACACACTATTCCCACCTCACACTATCCCCCTGTACCACACACTATCCCCACCTCACACTATCCCCCTGTACCACACACTATCCCCACCTCACACTATCCCCCCCTGTACCACACACTATTCCCACCTCACACTATCCCCCTGTACCACACACTATTCCCACCTCACACTATCCCCCTGTACCACACACTATCCCCACCTCACACTATCCCCCCTGTACCACACACTATCCCCAACTCACACTATCCCCCCCTGTACCACACACTATTCCCACCTCACACTATCCCCCTGTACCACACACTATTCCCACCTCACACTATCCCCCTGTACCACACACTATCCCCACCTCACACTATCCCCACTGTACCACACACTATCCCCACCTCACACTATCTCCCTGTACCACACACTATTCCAACCTCACACTATCCCCCTGTACCACACACTATCCCCACCTCACACTATCCCCACCTCACACTATCCCCTCTGTACCACACACTATCCCCACCTCACACTATCCCCCTATACCACACACTATTCCCACCTCACACTATCCCCCTGTACCACACACTATTCCCACCTCACACTATCCCCTCTGTACCACACACTATCCCCACCTCACACTATCCCCCCTGTACCACACACTATTCCCACCTCACACTATCCCCTCTGTACCACACACTATTCCCACCTCACACTATCCCCCCTGTACCACACACTATCCCCACCTCACACTATCCCCCTGTACCACACACTATTCCCACCTCACACTATCTCCCTGTACCACACACTATTCCCACCTCACACTATCCCCTCTGTACCACACACTATTCCCACCTCACACTATCCCCCCTCTACCACACACTATTCCCACCTCACACTATCCCCCTGTACCACACACTATCCCCACCTCACACTATCCTCTCTGTACCACACACTATCCCCACCTCACACTATCCCCCCTGTACCACACACTATTCCCTCCTCACACTATCCCCTCTGTACCACACACTATTCCCACCTCACACTATCCCCCCTCTACCACACACTATTCCCACCTCACACTATCCCCCTGTACCACACACTATTCCCACCTCACACTATCCCCTCTGTACCACACACTATCCCCACCTCACACTATCCCCCTGTACCACACACTATCCCCACCTCACACTATCCCCCCTCTACCACACACTATCCCCACCTCACACTATCCCCCTGTACCACACACTATTCCCACCTCACACTATCCCCTCTGTACCACACACTATTCCCACCTCACACTATCCCCTCTGTACCACACACTATTCCCACCTCACACTATCCCCTCTGTACCACACACTATTCCCACCTCACACTATCCCCCTGTACCACACACTATTCCCACCTCACACTATCCCCCCTGTACCACACACTATTCCCACCTCACACTATCCCCCCTCTACCACACACTATCCCCACCTCACACTATCCCCTCTGTACCACACACTATTCCCACCTCACACTATCCCCCTGTACCACACACTATCCCCACCTCACACTATCCCCCTGTACCACACACTATTCCCACCTCACACTATCCCCCTGTACCACACACTATCCCCACCTCACACTATCCCCCCTGTACCACACACTATTCCCACCTCACACTATCCCCTCTGTACCACACACTATCCCCACCTCACACTATCCCCCCCTGTACCACACACTATCCCCACCTCACATTATCTCCCTGTATCACACACTATTCCCACCTCACACTATCCCCTCTGTACCACACACTATCTCCACCTCACATTATCTCCCTGTATCACACACTATCCCCCCTGTACCACACACTATTCCCACCTCACACTATACCCCTCTTCTACCAACATTTTCAGTACATTCCAATGTTGCCTGCATGACTAACTAGTCACTCTCACCTCTGCAAGCTTAAAGTCCCATTTGTGGATAATTATCACACACACACTCCTCTTAATGTGAGCAGTAAGAGAACATTCACACTGTATCAATCCGGGCTGCAGTCTCCAAGATTGTATAAGGATTGAATACAAAACCATTTCAACATCAGTCACTGAGAAAGACTTCTCATCGAAATGTTGGCCTTAGAATGTACTTTGATGACACTAAGAAAGACTTCTAGCTGAAATGTTTGTCAGTGAAACTTTCTTTTAGCATGAAGATATTTTTTTTTTTATAGAGATTTGCAATCCCTTTCATATTGAATGCTGAGACGTACCTGTATTTGTAAATGTGTAATTGACTTCAGCCTTGATGAATTTCACAAACACATTGTTATTGTCCTGCAGTGACAAAAAAAATGTTAGTTAGGAGTCCCTCTACTTCTATTCAACCACTAGAGCCACACTGCTTCCCTCCCTCCCAGCCCCTCCGCTCTACACTAGAGCCACACTGCTTCACTCCCTCCCATCCCCTCAGCTTTCGACACTAGAGCCACACTGCTTCCCTCCCTCCCAGTCCCTCAGCTCTCAACACTAGAGCCACACTGCTTCCCTCCCTCCCAGTCCCTCCTCAGCTCTAACCACTAGAACCACACTGCTTCCCTCCCTCCCTCCCAGTCCCTCAGCTCTCAACACTAGAGCCACACTGCTTCCCTCCCTCCCTCCTAGCCCCTCAGCTTTCAACACTAGAGCCACACTGCTTCCCTCCCTCCCAGCCCCTCCGCTCTACACTAGTCACACTGCTTCCCTCCCTCCCAGTCCCTCCTCAGCTCCACTAGAGCCACACTGCTTCCCTCCCTCCCAGTCCCTCAGCTTTAACTGTTGAAACTGTATTTTTGCACCTGTGTTTTGGTGAGAATATTTTGTTCCCATTTTTATTTTTAAATAAAGGTTTTGCATGACAGGAAAGCTATTATATATTTTAAATAAATATATGACAAATAACTTCCCCAGTTGGCAGATTCAATTTCGTATCAAGGTTTGTGGTCTAAGTTAATGTGCTACAATTTCAGAATAAATTGCAGAATATTTAGTTAAGAGGAAGTATACAAAATAAATTCTCACTGTTGTTTTTACTTCAGACAGATGCCTAATCTTTACTAATATTCTTTTTATAGTATATTGTTTTGTTTCTTTTTAAAAAACATTTATTTTACCCCCCATTTTAGTCCAATTCCACTCCCTCACTGGAGCAACTCCCCACAATAGCTCGAGAACCAGTTCAGTCCCCAAGATAATCAGCTCTTTGCACCCAGGAGCTCCACAGTGGATGTGAGCTACCGGGCCCGGATGGACCCTCGGGGACCCCTGCGCTCCCCTGACTGTGCGACTCCCCCTGCACACCACGCGGCCGTGCCTTTACCAGGGGAGACCCTCAGGGACAGTTTTGTAGCCTACGCAAAACTCTATCTAGCTGTATCAAAAGCTTTTTCATTAGAATAGTTTTGCTTTTTAAAATATAATGGTATTTATGCATGTGACCCGCTGTACAGGAAGTGATAAGACAAAAAGTAACAGATCTGGGTTCCGGTGTGATCCTGCTACTATACCTTGTGTTTACCGCAGTCAGGTTTACCCTGTGCTTTTCCCATAGTAATACGATGCATTTACCATAGTTTACCATGGTTTGTTTTTTTATTACGTACCATACCTCTCTGTGCTTTACAATGCTTCCCTATGCTTTACCACACCTCTCTGTGCTTTACAATGCTTCCCTATGCTTTACCAGACCTCTCTGTGCTTTACAGTGCTTCCCTATGCTTTACCAGACCTCTCTGTGCTTTACAATGCTTCCCTATGCTTTACCAGACCTCTCTGTGCTTTACAGTGCTTCCCTTTGCTTTACCAGACCTCTCTGTGCATTACAATGCTTCCCTATGCTTTACCATACCTCTCTGTGCTTTACAATGCTTCCTTATGCTTTACCAGACCTCTCTGTGCTTTACAATGCTTCCCTATGCTTTACCAAACCTCTCTGTGCTTTACAATTCTTCCCTATGCTTTATCAGACCTCTCTGTGATTTACAATGCTCCCCTATGCTTTACCAGACCTCTCTGTGCTTTACAATGCTTCCCTATGCTTTACCAGACCTCTCTGTGCTTTACAATGCTTCCCTATGCTTTACCAGACCTCTCTGTGCTTTACAATGCTTCTCTATGCTTTACCAGACCTCTCTGTGCTTTACAGTGCTTCCCTATGCTTTACCAGACCTCTCTGTGCTTTACAATGCTTCCCTATGCTTTACCAGACCTCTCTGTGCTTTACAATGCTTCCCTATGCTTTACCACACCTCTCTGTGCTTTACAATGCTTCCCTATGCTTTACCACACCTCTCTGTGCTTTACAGTGCTTCCCTATGCTTTACCACACCTCTCTGTGCTTTACAATGCTTCCCTATGCTTTACCACACCTCTCTGTGCTTTCTTACACTTTGCTGTGCTTTTACTGTGGGGTGTTGTGCTTTATTATTTTCTTACCTTTTGGAATAAGAAGGTGATTGACCCCTCCTTGAAGTTCAGTTTAAGTGTGGCTTGTTTATCTTGGCATTTGCCTGAAGCTGCGGTTTTGTTCGGCTGGACAATAAACGTGCCCCATGACTAAAAAAAAAAAAGAGAATATCTTTATTCATTTTGTTTTTTAAAAGATTTCCTAGGAAATAAAAGCCAGACTCATTTCAAGTAGTATCCTAGACACAGACCATTACCCTCAAAACAGGACCTTTCCATGTTTGCAATCATTCTGATTGGTTCTTTGTACAATTACTCAAATACCATGTGATATGTGCTTTTTGATATGTGTTAAAGTAGCTAGGCACATCCATTCTTTATATGGGTCTCAAATGTGCAGTTTTGAAAGAAAAACATGTTTTTAGCAAACAGGTATTTTCATTTTAAAACACGACATCCCGGTACTACACTAGGTTAACAAGCCATGACATTTCAGCCAGTAACATGACCCAGAAGACACTGCTGGGGTCAAGGCAAACAAACTGAGAACTTTCTTTAACCTAGTGTAGTACTAGATGGCTGTTTTAAAATGAAAATACAAGTTTGCTATAACATGTGTTTCTTTCAAAACTGCACATTTGAGACCTATGAAGCTAATGGAAGCTAGTGGAATTATCTTTGAGCTACAATCACTTTAAGGTGATTTGGCTAAGCGGTCAGGAGCTTTGACATATTAAAAAAGGATACCGTTTAAAGATGTCATAGTGGCACTCACATTAAAAATGGATGTAGAAAACATGTAAAATCTAATATAAGCAAATATTACAGTAAATATTTTATTTTTGTCAGTCACTTTTAGGCAAAATTTTATGAACACAAAAGATCCCCATTTTGAGGCATTTTTGCTGTTTCCCACACTGATCAGTTTCTTTTCCTACCTGTTTTCCTCCAGTAACGTTGTATTGAATTTTCAACTGTATCGCCAACCTAGCTCTGACACACACAACCTTCCCTTCCTTCACACTGTAATCACCCACTTCCAGGACTGCAGGGGGAGTTGGCTTTGGAGCGGGTGTAGTAGCTGTGGTGTGATTGGTGATCATTGGAGTGGTGTGGTTGGTGATTGGTGCATGGGTAGTATGATTGGTCATTGGGGTTGTGTGATTGGTGATTGCTGGTGTTGTGTGATTTGTGATTGGTGCGTGGGTTGTGTGGTTTGTGATTGGTGCGTGGGTTGTGTGGTTTGTGATTGGTGCGGCAGTTGTAAGGTTGGTCATTGGGATTGTGTGATTGGTGGTTGGTGCATGGGTTGTGTGATTGGTCACTGGTATAGTGGTGCTTTGGGTAGGACTGGTAAATTCTTTAGCTGGTGACATCGTGGCTGCTTTTTTATGATGTGGCCAACTTGGGTTTTCTTCCTCAGATGCACAGAGAGCTGTAAAAATAGAAAGACATTTTAAAAATGATAAATCACGTTCCAGTGACAACTAAGATAACTCCATAAATCTTCCCTGCCCTACAATTCAATTCCTTATACAGGTCTCAAATATGCAGTTTTGAAAGAAACACGTGTTATAGAAATTTAAATCATGACACATGGCTTTAAAGAAATCTCTGCTTACAAGCCATGTCGCTCGGCCCAAGGCCTGGGGCAGAGGGGTGATTTCTACAGTACACAGTTACACGGGACACTGTGCTGAGGGCTGCTCCAGAGAACGGCAGGACTGAATGTGAAGCAATGCTCTCCAGGAAAAAGGAATGCAATACACACTGCTCTACCCAGTGATCCTGAAGATTTTGGTTAACGGTACCCAGCATCACTTTGCAACACCAGCAGATGTCAAGAGCTTTATTTTAACTTTGCCTGAGAGAAGGCACAGCCTAAGGAGACCAGCATTAAGGTCATGTAACAAATCGGACTCTTGGACTGTAAACTTTAGATTTAGTCATTTCTCGTGGTTTAGTTAATATCTCTGATCATCTTGCCATTCTTTTCGAGGTTATTTTGCCTTTAGCTACAAAGAGTGTGGGACGTACAATTAAAACTCAGGTAGTTAACTCCTAAGTTGAGTTCATCGCCACTTACTCAGTCTTTATCATTAGATGAGTTGGTAAGAGTAAGTGCTTTAAAACAGACTTGAAAATTATAAAGTATAAAATGGTCAGGATGTTAACAATGAAAAGAAAAATTCCAGGTACATTATTTCAACAGTTCTAGCAACACGTGGGGACATATGACGCTATATTTTTCGCAACCCCGCTACTTACTCTTTAAAGAGTATTGTTTTGAGATTGTAACAGGATGGGGCTTTAAAGAGGAGTTCTTTATTTTGTTATTCATGCATGTTTGGTTTGAAATGCAGGTGGAAATAAGAGAAGGTCAACATGGCGAGAGTGATGATAATAGTCTTTTTCTTCTAGTCTTCACATCAGATTTGAGCATCGTTGTTAGATGCGCCGCTGGCCAGTGTCAGACGATTCCACCAGGTCTGTCCTTGAGCAAGGCGTAGGCTTCAGCTGTAGTAGGTGTTTCATCGCTTGGATCTGGCCACATTCACAATGTTCATCAGTGGGAACCACCCACTGTTTCAGGAAACTTTTACTGCTATGTTATCTGGTTTTATCTGTTTATTACTAGTGGAGCATTTGCATTGGATGAAGGTTAATCATTTACATTGGATTAGGGGGTTGTTCTGTAGCAGGTATGATACAGTTTCTAGCACACTATTAACAAATGGAGCTTTGACAATTATTACGTGAGAGTACTATTGAATAAAATGCCATAAAAAAGACATGTTTCCAATAACATGTTTTTCTTTAAAAACTGGAGATCTGAGACAAAAACCTGACCGGATATTGTTGTGCACACACTTCTGAGTTTTAATAACTATTTTGATGGATATAGTGGAGGCTGTCATACGCGTGCACGTCACAAATTTACATATGACTAGAGAACTGCTTATCCAATTATCATGAAGCTTTGTATTAACATGATTAATAAATATAAGTGTGACATACAGATGGCTGTACAGACAAACAGACACCCGTATATCCCCAGAATGTAATAACTTATGGAGGTGTCTGTCTGTCTGTCTGTCTGTCTGTCCAGTCTGCATAGATGTGGAGAACCACTTATCCAAATTGCCATGCATTTTGGTATTAACATTATTTAGCATAAATAATTGATTATGACAGATTCTGGGGATCTAGAGCGGTGTCTGTCCATCCATCCATCCATCTATATATCACATATCCAGAGAATTGCTTATCAAATTGCTCATTCTTATTCTATACTAATCTCAACATACTGTTGGTACATGTCATGGTCCTCAACTGAACACGTTGCAAAATGACTCCAAATAACTGAACTCAAAGCCACAGTGTGTCCCAGCCAGAACAGAAATATCAAGGGCAAAGGTGAAACTAGACTGTTAGTTATTAACATTGCATTGTCTTAAAGTGACCACAGTTAACAAAATAATTCCTGTTTTGCCCTTCCATTAGCTACATTGATCTCAATGGAAGTGCCATTTGATACACATTGGGTAACTTTCACCATCAGTGTGGAGAGATCGAGTTATGCCAGCCTGCAGTCCTAACTGGGGCTGACAGACTGACAGACAGACAGACAGACAGACAGTCACAATTGAAATGGATCTGCTGCTGGTGGAAATGAACTAGTTTGATTTCAAATCGCTTTCAATTCAGTCCCAGTGTGTACTGTTAAAAAAGTCCTGGTTAACCTAACACATAAAGTAATTGTAGCTAACAAAATAGTGGCATACACTTTCTCCACCACGCACACCCATTCATTCAGTGGGTCTCAATGTGGAGGGAGCAGCTTTGAAAGAGAAGCACAGTTTTCAAACCGAAGCCTTTTGTGTAGATAACTTATCTCTGCATACCCTTGATAATGCAAAACCTAATGGAGGATGGGCTCGCTATGGAGAATTGCAACAATACCCAGAATGCAACAGCACCTGTAACTGCAGATGCAGAACGATCCTTCTTATCAGAACAATGTGCTCAGGGGTGACGCACGCCCCATCAAAGGTAAACTTTTAATGAACGGTACGTCTTGTAACACCAATAGCACAGCTGTGTTTAAACAGACATTAACGACAAGGATATTGAAGTACAATTCTCAATTTACAACCAGATCCTTTATTACAAAAATTACATTTCAAGTGCTCATACTTAGTCTTGTGATAACGCTACATAAAGAATGGTATTATTATTATTATTATTATTATTATTATTATTATTATTACTACATCGGTCATGGAATAAAAAAGGTAAACGTAATCCTGTTCCGGTTGTCCGAAAATTAAATATTACGATATATTATATTAATGAATATCGATTCAAATATTTGCCGTGATCATTCCATAAATGGTCTATTTTAAGCTGTGACAGTGCCATGATTTCTTTACATATTTTTACCGTGACAAAATCGTACCGTTATTAATGACTGATCCATCGAGACACCTTCCAGCACCTTGTGGAGTCATGTCAAAGCTGTGATCAGGACCCAATAGGATTGGCCAGTGTATATGCAGTTGTGTTTATCAACCTTAGACTACCATTGCAATGTCGTGTTCATATTATATATGTCATTTGAGTTTATTAAGAATTGTATAAGTAGTTTCCTTCTCTAACAAGCGATGAGAGGTTAGTGAATTAGGCCACTACTATTGTGTTACATGTTCCCATGTGTTGCTAAAACTGTTTACGTAAGGTGTGTGTATTGTTTCAATTTTTTTTTTTACATTTTGACCACTTTTTAAAACTTTTAAATTGCATTCCCTGCCTCAAGATGGCTTCCCATGTACCCGCATGGACCTCTCAGAACTACATTTCCCATCAACCTCCTGCTCACATATGTAACTGAGATGGATTTACCAGGATGATGGGAAATGTAGTTCTGAGAGGTCCATGAGGGTACATGGGAAGCCATCTTGAGGCAGGGAATGCAATTTAAAAGTTTTAAAAAGTGGTCAAAATGTAACACAATAAAATAAAAAGGTCCTTATGTGCCCGTTAAAGAGAGCAAATTGTTCCATAAAACTAAAACGCACCAAAAAATGAGGAACAAATTCAGCACTGGCCAGTATATTTTTCTTTCACAGTGTCGTAACTTGCTCTTTAGCCTAATGACTTTTAGAAACCTCGTTCTGATGTGTTTTATTTATGACATGTCACCACAACCTGGATTTACCAAAGCTATTTCTAAAATGACTTTAGCAATCTCCTTTGTAAAACTAGAAACATCAACAAGAAAAAAACTTTAAATAAATGTACCATATAAATGGAACCCAAAAAATGATTGCATTTGAGACCATTTCTAAGAAACATTTAATGACAAATATTTCAAATAGTAGTCTTTTTCAGTGTCTTCAAAGTTTTCAAGTGTAAATGTTTCTCATTCAATGTATTACATTTCTTTTCTTATTTCTAAATTCAGCACCAGTCAGTGTTTAATAGTTATGGGTGAAATGTCTAAGAAATAACTTGTTACCATGATAAATTTGCACAGTAATTTTTCAGATTCCCCCTGCGTTTCCCATGGTTATACTACACATTTACCACAGTTTCCCCTGGTTTGCCATGTTTATTAATATGCCTTATCATACCTCTCTGGGCTTCATCGTGCTTTTGCTGTGGTTTCACTACAGTAAACGTTTACATAGCGCAGCCATCTTTGACTCAATTTTACCCATGTAAAAAAGAAATAATTTTAATTTAATTTAATAAAATACTTGCCAACAATAGCTGCCAGTGCTAGAAAGAGAAGCATGGTTCCTGTAGTCTTCATTTTAAAAGAACAATCCACTTATTAACCAATTTGAATTTGATAACTGTTAATATTCCACTGTCAAAGTCTGTCTTTGTCTCTGAATCTGAGGGGAGCAACTGAGCTGAGGAAATGAAACTGCTGTTGCTAAAGCAGCTGACGAGTGCCTCTCAAACGTTGTGTCTCAGCGGTTTTCTATGAGTCAAAGTGAAACCTCTAGTATTGTGAAATACTGTCACTGAATCAAACCTCTAGCAATGTGAAACACTGTCACTGTACCAAAACTCTAGCACTGAAACAGTGTCACTGAATCAAACCTCTAGCACTGAAACAGTGTCACTGAATCAAACCTCTAGCACTGAAACACTGCCACTGAATCAAACCTCTAGCACTGAAACACTGCCATTGAATCAAACCTCTAGCACTGAAACACTGCCACTGAATCAAACCTCTAGCACTGAAACACTGCCATTGAATCAAACCTCTAGCACTGAAACAGTGTCACTGAATCAAACCTCTAGCACTGAAACACTGCCACTGAATCAAACCTCTAGCACTGAAACACTGCCATTGAATCAAACCTCTAGCACTGAAACAGTGTCACTGAATCAAACCTCTAGCACTGAAACACTGCCACTGAATCAAACCTCTAGCACTGAAACAGTGTCACTGAATCAAACCTCTAGCACTGAAACAGTGTCACTGAATCAAACCTCTAGCACTGAAACACTGTCACTGAATCAAACCTCTAGCACTGAAACACTGCCACTGAATCAAACCTCTAGCACTGAAACACTGCCATTGAATCAAACCTCTAGCACTGAAACAGTGTCACTGAATCAAACCTCTAGCACTGAAACACTGCCACTGAATCAAACCTCTAGCACTGAAACAGTGTCACTGAATCAAACCTCTAGCACTGAAACACTGCCACTCAATCAAACCTCTAGCACTGAAACACTGCCATTGAATCAAACCTCTAGCACTGAAACACTGCCACTGAATCAAACCTCTAGCACTGAAACACTGCCATTGAATCAAACCTCTAGCACTGAAACAGTGTCACTGAATCAAACCTCTAGCACTGAAACACTGCCACTGAATCAAACCTCTAGCACTGAAACACTGCCACTGAATCAAACCTCTAGCACTGAAACAGTGTCACTGAATCAAACCTCTAGCACTGAATCACAGAGAAAAAAAGAACAGTTTGTACTTTGACATTCGTATTGCTGTCTCCGACATACAAAAAACACTTAATGCTGTTAGAGCCAACATGTTGCCATGCATTTTACATTGTGATTAGTGTACTGCAGACTGTTAATCCATATACAGTTATTGAGAATAGCAGGTTCTCAGGCTATAGGAAGGTGTCTGTCTGTCTGTCCATCTGTATGTCACTCTTACATTTTTGCACATATCTGAGAATAACATTTAATTTCTAATTCTTATCCTACAACATTCTGTATATACTGTTGATTACTGACATGCTTAGTTTCAGTAACACTGATGAAGGCACTAGAACCCAAACGCTGGTCTGCTTGACTCAGTCTCTTCTAGTTTCAGTAACACTGATGAAGGCACTGGAGCCCAAACGCTGGTCTGCTTGACTCAGTGTCTTCTAGTTTCAATAACACTGAAGGCACTGGAGCCCAAACGCTGGTCTGCTTGACTCAGTGTCTTCTAGTTTCAATAACACTGAAGGCACTGGAGCCCAAACGCTGGTCTGCTTGACTCAGTCTCTTCTAGTTTCAGTAACACTAATGAAGGCACTAGAGCCCAAATGCTGGTCTGCTTGACTCAGTCTCTTCTAGTTTCAGTAACACTAATGAAGGCACTAGAGCCCAAACGCTGGTCTGCTTGACTAAGTCTCTTCTAGTTTCAGTAACACTAATGAAGGCACTAGAGCCCAAACGCTGGTCTGCTTGACTCAGTCTCTTCTAGTTTCAGTAACACTAATGAAGGCACTAGAGCCCAAACGCTGGTCTGCTTGACTAAGTCTCTTCTAGTTTCAGTAACACTAATGAAGGCACTAGAGCCCAAACGCTGGTCTGCTTTACTCAGTCTCTTCTAGTTTCAATAACCCTGATGAAGGCACTAGAGCCCAAACGCTGGTCTGCTTGACTTCTAGTTTTACATACAACTTATAATATAGCCTTGAATAAAACCTATGACGTGTTCTGAGCATTAATTCTAGATTGATTGAGTTTATCCACAACCTAATGATAAGTTCATATTCTTTGGTTGAGCATTACATCTATTTTTCCATTTGGCTTTGTATTTACCCAGCTCTAAATTAATCCAATGACACAATAATTCTTCAAATCTGACCTGTTTAACACTTCCATAAGCTACATAGGTCTCACTGTGCAGTCTTGTAAGAAATATGTTATAGCAACCATGTTATTATCATTTTTTATGATAACTTATACTACTTTAGATTAAAGAAAGTCCTTGGTTTCTATGCCTTATTCTCAGGATATCTGTTACACTTGCACTTCCTATGTCATTTCACCTCAGCAGCGTCTCCTGGGTTATTGGCTGAAAGCATGTCAGTCAGTAGGGGAAGCATCTGATTGGTTAATGACAGGAATTGAATGGCTTGCAAACTGAGATTTCCTGGCCTAAAGTGTAAGTGTAAAGCCAGATGTTCTGAACATTAAAAAGATATGTTTACTATAACGTGTGTCTGCTTCAAAACTGTACATTAGAACCCTACTGTATATAATGAATGGAAGTGCAGGACAGGCTAGATTTGTTGAATTATTTTGTTAGCTGCAGGCCCTGTCATCTGGCAGTGTGCCAGCGGGTTTCAGATATCAGTAAAAGTTTCACTTTGATGCCAGGGGAGGGACAGGTGGAGTTGTTAAGTTTCTATATCGCAGAACTGAAACTTGTTGGATATGACAAACTGAGATCTGGTCATGTGAACACAATCCCTGCCAATGCTAGAACTGAAAAAAAAAATACGAATACATACTGTCACTACATATACAATTTCATTATTAAATATGTATAAATGTGTCTTCATATATGCAGCTCCAACAGTGGATGCTGATGTCCCAGGTAAGTTTATCTTCTCAGTTTCACATACTGAAGGATGCTGATGTCCCAGGTAAGTTTAGCTTCTCAGTTTCAGATACTGAAGGATGCTGATGTCCCAGGTAAGTTTAGCTTCTCAGTTTCACATACTGGAGGATGCTGATGTCCCAGGTAAGTTTAGCTTCTCAGTTTCACATACTGGAGGATGCTGATGTCCCAGGTAAGTTTAGCTTCTCAGTTTCAGATACTGAAGGATGCTGATGTCCCAGGTAAGTTTAGCTTCTCAGTTTCACATACTGGAGGATGCTGATGTCCCAGGTAAGTTTAGCTTCTCAGTTTCAGATACTGAAGGATGCTGATGTCCCAGGTAAGTTTAGCTTCTCAGTTTCAGATACTGGAGGATGCTGATGTCCCAAGTAAGTTTAGCTTCTCAGTTTCACATACTGGAGGATGCTGATGTCCCAGGTAAGTTTAGCTTCTCAGTTTCACATACTGAAGGATGCTGATGTCCCAGGTAAGTTTAGCTTCTCAGTTTAACATACTGGAGGATGCTGATGTCCCAGGTAAGTTTAGCTTCTCAGTTTCACATACTGAAGGACGCTGATGTCCCAGGTAAGTTTAGCTTCTCAGTGTCAGATACTGGAGGATGCTGATGTCCCAGGTAAGTTTAGCTTCTCAGTTTCACATACTGGAGGATGCTGATGTCCCAGGTAAGTTTAGCTTCTCAGTTTCACATACTGAAGGACGCTGATGTCCCAGGTAAGTTTAGCTTCTCAGTGTCACATACTGGAGGATGCTGATGTCCCAGGTAAGTTTAGCTTCTCAGTGTCAGATACTGGAGGATGCTGATGTCCCAGGTAAGTTTAGCTTCTCAGTGTCAGATACTGGAGGATGCTGATGTCCCAGGTAAGTTTAGCTTCTCAGTGTCAGATACTGGAGGATGCTGATGTCCCAGGTAAGTTTAGCTTCTCAGTGTCAGATACTGAAGGATGCTGATGTCCCAGGTAAGTTTAGCTTCTCAGTGTCAGATACTGGAGGATGCTGATGTCCCAGGTAAGTTTAGCTTCTCAGTATCACATACTGAAGGATGCTGATGTCCCAGGTAAGTTTAGCTTCTCAGTGTCAGATACTGGAGGATGCTGATGTCCCAGGTAAGTTTAGCTTCTCAGTTTCACATACTGGAGGATGCTGATGTCCCAGGTAAGTTTAGCTTCTCAGTTTCACACACTGAAGGATGCTGATGTCCCAGATAAATTTAGCTTCTCGGTTTCAGATACTGGAGGATGCTGATGTCCCAGGTAAGTTTAGCTTCTCGGTTTCAGATACTGGTCCAGTAGAAACAGATTTTGGTGGCACTGATGGTTTAGCTGTGCCCAAGGCCCTCCCAATAATGTCATGGCCTCCAATGCCTTCCACAGCCTCTCTGGGAATTGTTGGGACGCCCGTTCTCTGTTAAAGAGATCTGCTCTGAGGCCGGTCCTCCACCACTGGATTTGGCAGATTATTTCTTCAACTCAAATTTCAAATCATAATATGTTTTTAATATCATCTATATCCTTTGGAACAGTTGAAACAGCATTGCATTATCAGAGGATGGGTGAAAACAATTCAATGTGTGACAGAAAACAGTATAAAACATCTTGGAAACTATACAATTACTCTAGCACTGTGTTTTGTATCATTAGATGAGATCAGACTTCTTTAATAGCGTAGTATCCTACTTTGCTATTTTGAATTTTACAGACCTGTAAATATATGCAAATATTCACAATGCAAGCAGATTCGTTGCATACATTTGCAAAATCTTTGAATATCTGGCCCAAGGATTTGAAAGCCTGGGTTGGCACTCCTTGGTACAATGACAAATGTTTCGACTAGAAGTCTTTCTTACTGTCTCCAATGTTAATTTAATGACTAATATAATAGAAGAAGCCACGATGGGTCGAACAGCCTCTTTTTTTCTGTTCCTGTTTTGTTGGTCGGAGTCACTACACTCAGTCACTTGGTTATTCACAGCATCTATTGTGGTTCAGACTGCTGGTATGTGAGTTCTTATCTCGTTCTCTGGTGGGGGAAGCTGCTCAGCATTATTCAAGGCAGTTTGAGTACTTTCATATTATTATTATTATTATTTATTTCTTAGCAGACGCCCTTATCCAGGGCGACTTACAATTGTTACAAGTTATCACATTATACATTATTTCACATTATACAGATATCACATTATTTTTACATACAATTACCCATTTATACAGTTGGGTTTTTACTGGAGCACTCTAGGTAAAGTACCTTGCTCAAGGGTACAACAGCAGTGTCCCCCACTGGGGATTGAACCCACAACCTTCTGGTCAAGAGGCCAGAGCCCTAACCACTACTCCACACTGCTGCCCAATATCAATTTGACAGCACTATTTCTGGGACACAAAAGGTTACAAGAGACAGGTTTGTCAGCAGAACAATACAGTTACTGAATGATTCAAAGTGTGCAGACCAGCTATCCATTAGAAAGGTTTACAACAGTAATTTTCCTGTTTTTTCCCGTGGTTTCTCATGGTTTGCCATGTTTTAAATAAGCCGTACCATACCTCTCTGGTTTTTACCTTTTTAATGATTAAATAAATGCTAATTCAAATATGCAAGCCTCCCAAATGGATTACAGCACATATTGTTACCTAAAACTGAATAAATCACACACCCCATTACATGTAACATTCAAAGTGGACCCGTTTTGCATAGATGCAGTCGTTGAAATTGCAGGACTAAGTTTAAAACCAATTTCTGGCATTTTCAAACTTAAAATATGATTTCTCGAATGAGCAGTTTTCAGTACCACTTAATGAACTGGGTAATCCTGTGTTTTTCATAAATATGAAACAACCGGAAATAAAACAAAACCAATGGGTAAAACGAAAATAAACAAAATCAAAGGATTTGTGGAGTAGTGGTTAGGGCTCTGGACTCTTGACCGGAGGGTTGTGGGTTCAATCCCAGATGGGGGACACTGCTGTTGTACCCTTGAGCAAGGTACTTTACCTAGATTGCTCCAGTAAAAACCCAACTGTATAAATGGGTAATTGTATGTAAAAATAATGTGATATCTGTATAATGTGAAATAATGTATAATGTGATATCTTGTAACAATTGTAAGTCGCCCTGGATAAGGGCGTCTGCTAAGAAATAAATAATAATAATAATAATAATAATAATAATAATAATATTTGTATATGGTCATTTGAGTTATTTTATTAATCTAAATGTAATAACATGTATTTTATGAATGTAAATGTAATAAAAAGAAATACAACTAAATAACAAAAAAATCCTGAAAAATATAATTTCACGGGGCTCTCGGAATGGCTGCTGGTGTTGTAACCTGCATGAGCTGCCCAGCCCATGCTCCTGTGGAATTCCCAGTAATGACCAGCAACATGGCACAGACAGGAATTATTTACCAAGCATACTGACTACTGACTAAAATATGGAGGGGTGAGGTGGGGAAGCATATCGATGTTGCACAAGCTTCAGTGCACACTGCTTCACCCATGGGCTTCCGTGAAGAGCGCAACGCAAAAATGCTTCCCCACCTTACATCTCCACAATCACGCTTGGGAAGTCTTTTTAGAAGCCATTTGTTGCTGGAATAGTTAGCAAGCCTGACAAATAATGCTCTTAGCAGGAGCCACACAAGGGAAAAACACACTTGTGCTACAGATTTCCTTTGAATAAGACATGGATACTGAAAACCTCCTTTAACCTAAAGTGGTACCCGGTCTAAAGTTTTAAAATGCAAATACATGATTGCAATAACCTGTGAAACACTTGAGACCTGTATATAATCGATCACCGCTTGCATCCAGTTCAAGACTCTTGTACTAGCCTACAGATGCCTTGACCAGACTGCACCCAGCTACCTCCAGACCCTCATCTCTCCCTACACCCCCACTCGACCTCTCCGCTCCGCCTGCACTAGAAGACTAGCTCTACCTCCGCTACGCTCCCCTGCCTCCAGAGCCCGCTCCTTCTCCACCCTTGCTCCGCAGTGGTGGAATGACCTTCCTACAGATGTCAGGACTGCCCAGTCCCTGACCACATTCCGGCGCCTCCTCAAGACTCACCTCTTCAAAGAGCACCTGTAGAACTCCTCTGTTTGTATCCTGGGACACTATCACCCTTCATGTAAATGTGCTTTATTTTGCTCTTATCTGCCCCCTATTTTACTGCATTTAATCCTGTACTTCAGAATACTGTAATCTGCCAAGTGTTTAACCTGTAGTACTTTGTATTTAATCACATCCTGATGTAACTATCACTATTTAATCATATCCTGATGTATCTATCACTATTATCTGCTGTATTATTGAATTGTGGTTTGTCACACTTGTTGCTTGAACAAAAGTTATTGTAGTTCTTGCTCTTATTGTATTACTTGTATTGTAACACTTGAAATGTATTTGCTTACGATTGTAAGTCGCCCTGGATAAGGGCGTCTGCTAAGAAATAAATAATAATAATAATAATAATAATAATATAAAGAATATGCACAGCTAAGAGTCATGGGATTACTTGGTTGACTGCATTCACTTTAAGTTAACTGATAGCTGGATACTGACCTTGGTGGGAGTCAGATACGAAGCAGATGACACAGTCTTATGTTTTACAAAATGTGTCGAAGACACAACTTTTGGATGGATCATATGATGAAAGTGCAACTTATAACTTCCTAAAAACTAGCGAGAGAGAATTACAAGTAACTGGCCATTCTGTACAGCTTTCAATGGCTTCCTTTTGGGTGGGAGTTCCTGAAACCATTGGGCATTTTATCCACTTCTGTTATGGTGAAGCTGACATGTACACTTGAGTTAAAGTTCATATAGCTAATAGAATAACCCAGTAAATACAATATGCTTTACCCTCACTTCGAGAACCTCATTTTCCTATATGAAAGAGGCACACATTAAGGTAACAATTGATTTTATGACCTTGATGAGCATGCCTTTAAAGTACATATATCTAACATATTGCTAACAAATAATTCCAGTGCATCTTATCTATTATGTATTACCATCGCTTTAGAGATCTTGCATTTCCCTGTGTGAAAGAGGCACACATTGGGTTAAACGTGTATTTGATTTGTAATGGTATTTTTTCATAGCATTTGTAAGTCATAAAACTGGTGAAGGTTTCTCACACTCTTTTTCCAGGCTGCTCTTCCTGTTGAAGGAACTCAGACGACAGACAGGGCTGCTTCTGGGAGTCCTTGTAGAAAATACAATTCTGAATGTTTTTGTTTTTTTAGACACTAGCTCTTCCTCAGCACATTTTTTTAAATATATAGTTATCCAGACATTAAACTAAACATGTTTGCCATTTATCTTTTTTAAATAAAACTTCCAGAAGCTCGTGTCATTGGCTCACATTGGTGCACCAATCACAGCTCTTCCTGTGACTGGCGTCTTTTTAATGGTGACTAATTCCTTCATGCAACTTTAGGGAGTCACTGTGTAGAACTGAAGTATCTCCAAGGAACGTTCAATAAATATTCTTCTCCAACAGCTTCAAATAAATGACCATTAAAAAAAATCAAATTCAATTGTAATTCAACTTTTAATTTGTATTTTTCATGTGATGGCAATATATATATATATATATATATATATATATATATATATATATATATATATATATTAGATAAGATTTACAGGTATTATATTGTTTGCTCTGTTTAAAATGTCTTCACATGAAACAGTTATATATAATGTATTCTAAACCTTGTAAATATATCTTTAAACATGCTATACAACCACTCATGTTTTATCTGTGATGGTTTGTCATACCTTTTCTTTTATCATTTTGACATAAAATAATTGATTTCACCTTGCTTGTTTCCTTACAAATTGTGAATTGTGGGATTGTAGTCCTGGTCAAGATGTAACCTCTGATTAAACTTGACAAAGAACTACATTTCCCAGTATGCACAGCGGCAGCTCTTAAGTTTGGTCTAAGGAAAGGTCATGTGATGAATCTGTTGCATTTGCTGGTTTTGTGTATTTTCAGTGTCAGTTTACAGTGCGCCAGTAAAAATGTCAGCATCAGGATTTGCTTCCGATCGGTTTTTAAATCCCTCAGTGAGGAAGTTAATTGCCATTGACTGAGACTCAATTATAAATTGTAAAAATAAGAAATAACATGTGAGGTAAAGCTTTTAGAAAGGCGCACCTGACTTAAACTTTTTTCCTCTGAAAGGAGAGGTACTTATTAAGATGAACACTGGAAACTCTGAGAATATCATAAACATTAAGTTCCGGCCTAGTATTTTGGTCTGAGCCTTGGACTGTGGGTGAAAGTGTAGCCAGCCGAACCTATAGCTTAGGTGGGGAGGAGACTTGGAATCTTTCCAGTAGGAGAGTTGGGAATAGAGTTGAAAAACAAAGGTCTTGTTAGAAGTTTATTTGGATGAAAGGTTAGTGAGTGTTCAGTGAGGTGATACAGCAGCAGCTTATCTGTGACTCAGAGAACTCTGCAGACCCCAGGCATGTGACTGCAAACAGGAAACAGGAAACCCACAGTCAGACCGAAGTTTAAGACACAGTGCAGAACTGCACATTTCTGTCACACATATCAGATCACTATTTTGTAGTTTACCACATTATCTTGTAGTATGCAATCTTACCATTCAATATATTCTTTGTTATTTGCTTCATAGTTTGCTGTGCTTTTACCAGGGGATACAAAGCAGTTTGAGAAGGGGCTGGTTCATTATCTTCTCTGTGCTTTAATAAGGGGCTGGTTCATTATGTGTTCTATGCTTCAGTAATGTACATATTTTATCCATAGCACAAAATACAACAAATGAATACATTTCAGAGTCTAGGTCATTGACGCTCATGCAATGGGGTCTGTTTATCTTGGCTGTGCTAACTTGAGCTCAGTCTGTGCTCTGTGCAGTTGGGTCTGTCTATCTGTGCTAACTTGAGCTCAGTCTGTGCTCTGTGCAGTTGGGTCTGTCTATCTGTGCTAACTTGAGCCCAGTCTGTGCTCTGTGCAGTTGGGTCTGTCTATCTTGGCTGTGCTAACTTGAGCTCAGTCTGTGCTCTGTGCAACACCTTTCTTAGTTTTGCGCTCAGCACTGCCAAACGGATAGTTTGCGGTTCATACAGCCCCCTTAGAGAATGAAAAGAGATGACTTAAAACTTACAGGCAGATTTTCCAAGCTTTTCATACAGAGATAAAAAGTCTAAGTTGTGCTAGGAAATATTTATTTAGAATCTAGATACACTTCAAGTAGTTGTAGATAATACAATAATTCCTCAAAGCTTCCCTGCTGTTCACTTCCGTTAGCTACTTAGGTCTCAAATGTGGAGTTTTGCCACATTTCTATTGTAAAACATAATATCTGGTACTACACCAGTTGAAAGAAAGTTCTCAGTTTGTATGTCTTATTTTTAGGAACGGCTGCATTTCCTGGGTCATTTAACTTCAGCAGTGTCTTCTGGGTTATTGGCTGAAAGCATGTCAGTCAATAGGGGAAGCAGCTGGTTGGTTAATGGGAAAGAAGGCCTTGAAGGGGGTTGAGCAATTCCACCTTCCAGGTAACCAATGAGGTGCAACCCTATGAATGGCTTGCAAACAGATTTCTTTAACCAAGTATATTACCAGATATCATGTTTTAAAATAAAACTACATGTTTACTATGATGACTCATGAACTGAAAGCAGAAATCTGCTGTATAATTAACAAGGGGTTCCAATGAAGAACCCCAGTATTATGGTATTTTGTGAGCCCCTGAACAATAAACATTGAAAAGTAGCAAGCATGCTTACAGGAGTGTGCGCGTTTATTAGAACAGCCCATGCTTCTGTTGTTTTGAATTGTTGTGCATATGAAATCAAACCAAATTGTAAAAATAGGCACATTAGTGATTTCATTTAATAGATGACTTTAATAGACCACACATGCAATTATAAAATAGTAAGAGAAAAGGAACACAGCCATAAATGGTAACATACTTGACTTTTTAGAAGCTGTTTAAGATGCCTAATTAAAGCACAAAGTGGTCTAACAGTTTCACACATGAGCCTGTCACTGATTACTGAGCGGAAATTGAAATTCTCACACCGGGAGGTTTTCATGCAGGCGGGTGTATAAAAGATAGAAATAACAGATCTCGGTGTTCTAATACATTTGCACACTAGTGTATACCCATAGAAGACACTGCAGCTATTTCATTATTTATAGCAGAATTGTCTACAAAGCCCCTGTTTGCGGTTCACACTGCAAACTCTCCCCGCAGTTCAAAGCTGCAATGGAAAGATCTGACACAGAATGTAAAACAACCAAAAGCTTGGGGCTGGAAGCCACAGTGGTCTCACATTTTAACCAAAGCCTTGTAAAGCAAGCAGACCAGCCTTAGCAATATCCTGTTATCTATCATTCTCTAACAATATTCTGTTAACTATCATTCTCTAGCAATATCCTGTCATATATAATTATCTAGTGATATTCTGTTTAACTAGGCTTACTGACTATTCTGGCAAAAAGGGCATTTTTCAAACACTGGGTCTTTTTCTGATAAGACTCCTAAAAGCTGAATCTCTGAAGGAAGTGGCTTTAGAAATGATCACTCGCGCGTTGTGTATCACATTCTACCCGAACACATTGCGAAAGGGCTAGATGATTCAAGCATTCAAAATTCTAAAAGGTAGGGGTCTTTTTCGACCTGAAAAAAGATACAAGGACCAGGGGTCGCAAATGGAGATTAGATAAAGGGGCATTCAGAACAGAAAATAGGAGGCACTTTTTCACACAGAGAATTGTGAGGGTCTGGAACCAACTCCCCAGTAATGTTGTTGAAGCTGACACCCTGGGATCCTTCAAGAAGCTGCTTGATGAGATTCTGGGATCAATAAGCTACTAACAACCAAACGAGCAAGATGGGCCGAATGGCCTCCTCTCGTTTGTAAACTTTCTTATGTTCTTAAGAGGCTTGCTGTTAACATGGTAAATCAACATGAAATGACTGGTTTCTCAAACCCTGATTAGCACTAAATAATGTTACTCTAGGGAAGATAATCCAAGGTAGTGCAAAACTAGTCATAAACTTGGATACCGTGTGTGTAGGCGGTCATTTATCATTTCATATGTATTCAATAAATACTGCTTTTTATTTTTTACCTTATTTTAAAACTTCTATTTTCACTCCTTGTGTTTTCTTTCACTGCCAACACACTACAATTTAATCTGCAATAGATCCAGTTGTATTTTCAGTATTTATATAAAGTGACTGCAAAAAGCTTGGAAAATCTGCCTATAAGTTATGAGTCATTATTTAGTCTAAGGGGTCGATGTGAACCATAAAGTATCCGTTTGGATTGCTGATTGAATATCAAACAGAGGTGTTGCTAGAAAACAGACACAAACTCAGTTATCTTAAACTGCGATCACATAAATTTAAAGGACTAAATCAGGGCTCTGTCTTTACTATTGAAAACAGTGAATCAGTGAGGGAACCTTTACAGTAAAATATATTGTGTACAGTTTGTTCTTTTTCTCTGCTATGCTCTGTACAGTGCTTTGTGATACTTTTGTATAAAAAGCACTATATAAATGCAATAAATATAAATATATTGACAGGAAAGAAGCCAGCGAAGGGATGGGGACAACTCCACTCAGTACAGTCTGCATACAGAGTTTTCTTTTCCTCACTGTAGTACCAGTTGTCATATTTTGAAATAATCTAGAATATGTTTCCTTCAAAAGTACACATTTGAGGCCTGCATAATGAATGCATGTGTGGCAGAGACATTTTACTGAACTGTTTTTAGCTACAGTTACATAAAGTAGATGAAAAACTGCTTAGCGCCTGATGAGTCATGACCATACTGGCCTGTGGTTGTGCTTCCTGTCCTGTGCTGTGTGTCATGGGTTCTGCTGTCAGGGACCATGTGACTCAGCAGAAAAATAACAAAACTGTGACTTCTACAATCACCCTTGCATTAGTTTTCAATATACCTTCCTTATGAGGAAACCTGCTGTCAATGGTTTCTGTTTTGGCTGTTGAAAGCGTGACAGAGGCCACCACACTTTCTCAACACCTGTCTTGAGTTCTACGCTGGTACTTCCCTGAAAAAAACTCCTCGATTGTCTGGTTATTCCAATGGTCCGCCTGGGAGAAAAGCACAAAGGTGTGGTTCACAGCTTCCTTCTCAAACATCCATGAAATCAGTTCAATGCTCTATGCAGTAGATGGCGCTGTTGTTATACAAAGTTTAAGCAGTTTTCTCTGTATATCTAGTTACTCCAATGTCAAATCTTTTTTTTTTTTTTTTTTGGATAAATAACTAAGGGTATATAAGGGTACAAACACTGTGAAGAATATAAAAGTGGAAGGTTTTGTCAGATGGAATCTGTTCATTCACAAAACAGAAATTTCTTTTTAAACATTCTCTTCGGTGTTTAAAATGATTGTAGCTGACAAAATAATTCCAACTACAAACTATCTCAAATGCGCGGTTGTGAAAGAATCACCTGATAGCAAACGTTTATTTTCATTTTAAAATGTGAAATCTGGCGCGACAGGAGGTTAAAGAACGTTTCCTTATTCTCAAGAAATCTGTTACACGTGCACTTCCTAGGTGACCTCTGCAGTGTCTTTTGGGTCCTGTTACTGGCTGAAAGCATGTCCGTCAATAGGAGAGGCAGCTGGATGACAACTTCACCCTCCAGGTGATCAAGGAAGTGCAACTCTATCTGAAAGCATGGCTTGCAAATGTAATCACGTGCAGTACCAGATACCATGTTTAAAAATAAATAAACGTGTTTACTATAAGAACTGTAAAACAAATGGAAATGCACTACAGTTAATGGAATGACCCTTACCTGCCAGCTACAATCTAAAGCCACGTTTCCACCTGCAGATCCATCTGTCTGTCTGTCTGTCTGTCTGTCTGTCTGTCTGTCTGTGTGTGTGTGTGTCTGTCTGTCTGTCTGTCTGTCTGTCTGTCTGTCTGTCAGCTCCAGTTAACATTGCGGGCTGGCAGAACTCGATCTCTCTGTCCTGATGGTGGAAGTTACCTAACGAGCGTCCAATGAGAAGGACGAGAGGCGGGTTTTAAATCGACGTGTAGGCAGAGTGTGAGTGCTGTGAATATATTATACTGTCAGGGAAATATTGGAGGTGGTTGAATTCACTAATATATAACAAATATACAGACTTGTGATGCATTCAGGTTTGACTTGTGTGTAATGATTGCTGATTGGATTGTAGACTGCAGGTGCAACCGGCCCCAGTGTGATACTGGGAACGAGATGAGTTTTACACACTGGTTTCATGGGGCAGGTGGAAATGTGGATTCAGTTATATGATAACATTATCAGGGAACTGTCATTATATTAAAAAACATATTACTTAAGCACTGCGATGGACTGGCGTCCCGTCCAGGGTGTAGTCTCACCTTGTGCCCTGTGTATGCCGGGTTAGGCTCCGGCTCACCGCGACCCTGTAAAGGAGTAAGCGGTTAATGATAATGGATGGATGGATGGATTACTTAAGTATTTATCTAGGACAGATAACTCCATAAAGACTATTTCAGCTACAGTTTTGTTAATATTTAGCTCTCAAATATGCAGCTCTTTAAAACAACGACATCTGCTGGAGAAAATATGCAATGTTTCTACCTCACTTGATCACAGATAATAGCTCTACTTCCTGCTTGTTGCTAAAACTCACATTGGTCACGTTATCAAAATGTCCTGAATAGAGATATGTGTAAGTTAAATAGGGCAATATATTCAAACTCAGTGGAGTTTTGAATATTACCAACGGTACTGGAATTTCCATGATCAAGGAAGAGGCATTTTTATCTGTCCAAGCCTCTTGCTTACAGTAAATATTAACATTTTTTTTTTTTCATATTAACGGTAAATTGGCAGAAACATGTTTTATGTTTTCAAATAAGAAGTAAAGAAACATATTTAGCTTGTTTTAGTGTCTCAAGACATTTTTTTTTAGGTTATATTTTAGACGGGTTTGCTTTATGCTGCTTAAAATTGAAGTCACAGCTCAGGAGAACAGAAGGTCAGTGGGGGTCCTCCGATCCCCAGTCGCCTCTACACCCAGGAGCTCCACACTACCGCCCCCTGGAGGACAAAGGCCAGCCCTGCAGGTGTCTGCTTCAACTCACCGGGCGTCTGGCCAGTAGGGGCCGCTGTAGCGCAGTAAGGAGAAACAGTCTCTGATGGCTTTGCCTCCCTAATCCAGCCAATGAGCCAACACACCCTGTGGAATCCCCAGCGAAGATCACTGACTTCACACAGCGAGGAGCCTGCTCATTACCAGGGTCATTGTTTCTGATTCAGGTACTGAATACAGTACAAATTGTATTGGCTATAATTCTGTTCAATTGCAAAAATAAAATCTGCTATTCTTTCAGTATTGTATCTGTATTTTTTCGCAGGAGCAGCTCATGCATATTAAAACAACAGCGCAGGCACATACAGAGGTACCTCATAATCACATCACATAAGTGCACAGTACTTGAAAGGTTCAAATATGTGTATGAAACAGAGAGAGCTTATCGGATTACAGCTAAATGTCTGGGAGGGAGCGAATGATAAAAGATTGGTGCAAAATCAAGGCAGTTATTGTGTGAGAGGCAGACAAAATTGTTATAATAACACACACACACACACACACATATATATATATATATATATATATATATATATATATATATATATATATATATATATATATATTGTAAAAGACTCGCACCCACTCGGGTTCTTTACCCCTTTAAAAACAGACCCAGGACACAGGAACTTTTGGTTTTGGTGCGGTTGCGCACTTTTATTACTAGCTCTTTTTTGAGCACTAAACTTTTTTTATTATACAGGATTACTAAAACACAAACAGCAACCTAAACTAACACTCAGGACGGCTAAGCCGTTTACCTGCCCAATAACAAAACACTCTCTTCTTGAGACTTACTTTTTTCTTTTTTAAATGACTGCTCAGAAGCAGAACACTCCTTCTACACAGCAGCCCTGTGCAGCCTGACTGCGCCTCTTAAATACCCTGCACCTGGTTCTAATTTACAATCACTACCAGGTGCAGGGGATAATTAACAATAAAACAATTAAATTAAACAATTAAACAATTGCGGCTTTTCAGCCTGTGTTCTTCTGGGAAGTGTAGTCCTTTTCCTTCCCCCAGGACTACACTATCTCACATACCTGGACAGCACTTCTAGTATTACTGTAACAGAGTTTTCAACTAGTTTGTCATTTTCTTTATTTTAAAGTACCTCTCTAAACCAGACCCTGTATAATCCAGCATTATTTTCCAGTCCCAATTGGCGCCAGATTAGATAGGCTTTAATGTAGATGTCAATTGCTCTGAGAGAACATAAGAAGAGTTTGTGAAGGAGAAGCGGCCCATCAAGTCTCGTCCCCTTTAGGACAGAATCTAATAGTTTTTTTTTTTTAATGTTCCCAGTGTTTTAGAGGCTATCCCATTAATTTATAACTCGCTAAACACTATTAAAAAAAAAAAGACTTTTAGAATATTTTAACAGTGTGTGTGCGTCTCTTAAATACATTTTTCTTTAAGTAAAATGGTCCCAGAGGGTCTCTCCTGGTAAAGGCACGGCCGTGTGGTGTACAGGGGGAGTCACACAGTCAGGGGAGTGCAGGGGTCCCCGAGGGTCTCCCCTGGTAAAGGCACGGCCGCGTGGTGTGCAGGGGGAGTCATACAGTCAGGGGAGTGCAGGGGTCCCCGAGGGTCTCCCCTGGTAAAGGCACGGCCGTGTGGTGTGCAGAGGAAGTCAGACAGTCAAAGGAACGCAGGGGTCCCCGAGGGTTCCCCCTGGTAAAGGCATGGCTGCGTGGTGTGCAGTGGGAGTCACACAGTCAGGGGAGTGCAGGGGTCCCCGAGGGTCTCCCCTGGTAAAGGCACGGCCGTGCGGTGTGCAGGGGAAGTCAGACAGTCAAGGAAACGCAGGGGTCCCTGAGGGTCTCCCCTGGTAAAGGCATGGCCACGTGGTGTGCAGGGGCAGTCATGCAGTCAGGGGAGCGCAGGGGTCCCCGAGTGTCTCCCCTGGTAAAGGCACGGCCATGCGGTGTGCAGGGGAAGTCAGACAGTCAAGGAAACACAGGGGTCCCTGAGGGTCTCCCCTGGTAAAGGCATAGCCACGTGGTGCGCAGGGGCAGTCACACAGTCAGGGGAGCGCAGGGGTCCCCGAGGGTCTCCCCTGGTAGAGGCACGGCCGTGCGGTGTGCAGGGGGAGTCACACAGTCGGAGGAGCATAGGTTCCTGGCTTGCTGAGTCATCGTTCTTCGCTGGGGATTCCACAGAGTATATTGGTGCTGGTGCTGGGTTAGGGAGGTGAAATCATCAGGGACTGTTTCTCCTCATCTTGCTACATCGGCCCCTACTGGCCTTTGTCCACCAGCCGGTAACTCACATCTGCTGTGGAGCTCCGGGGTGTAAAGAGCTGATTGGATTGGGGATCGGAGGACACCCGCTGACCTGCAGTCTTTTACAGTGCCAGTTATTTTACTCCTAATTGTCTCCCTAATTTAGAATGCCCAATCACATTCCCTCACCGCAGCAACTTCCCACAATAGCTCAGGGAATGTGATTGGACATTCTAAATTAGGGAGACAATCAGGAATAAAGTAATTGGACACTGTACAAGATAAATAAATAAATAAATAAATAAATAAATATAAAATGACAGTTCTGGTCCTAAGTTAATATTCATATGGATCTGTATATAGATTCCCTGCTTGTTAGATCAATTGAACTAATGAAGTCCTAAAATTCTTAACCCAAACCCCAAGATGCTGTATTCTAGCTGTTTCAACACTTTCCTTGCTTGTCTGCACAGTGCAGGTGGCAGCTATTGAAACCTCTGCTGCAGAGACAGTTTTGAAAGACGAGACCACAGACCTGTTGTGAAAGAAAATGATGGAACAAGAACTGTTTGTTCTAGTACAACTTTTCCCATGAATAAATAAACATCTGTCTGGTCCACCCTATAACTCATTCTACAAGTTTGTTTTTCTTTAGTATGTGCTTAGAAAGTCAAATTTAGTTCCCTCGGGAACAGCAGGTCAGGGGGCATCCTCTGATCCTCAAGCCAAACGCCTCTTTACACCAGTCGCCCTTATCCAGGGCGACTTACAATTGTTACAAGATATAACATTATACATTATTTCACATTATACAGATATCACATTATTTTACATACAATTACCCATTTATACAGTTGTGTTTTTATTGGCGCAATCTAGGTAAAGTACCTTGCTCAAGGGTACAACAGCAGTGTCTCCCACTGGGGATTGAACCCACAACCCTCCGGTCAAGAGTCCAGAGCCCTAACCACTACTCCACACTGCTGCATTTTATGCATTATTACATGCATAAAATGAAAAATGACTAATTTCATACTTTGACAAAAGTATTTGGGCAATCAACATATTTTGTATGAAACCCATTTGTTAATTATTGACAGTTATCATGATTGAAAACCAACACCTGATGATAATTATAGAATAAATAAATAAATACATAATCAAGTGCTGAAAAACAAATCACAAATGTGTGATTCAAAAAAGAAACAAAAATGGTTAAAACTAAAGAGTACAGCAACAATCTCAAAATGGCAGTGATACAACTAAACGAAAAAGGAGAAACTACCAGAAAAACAGCAGAAAGACGGTTTACCGAAAAGCACTGTGTGGGCTGTTATTGACAAACACAGGAGAACAGGAAATACTGCAACTGATAAGTCAGCTGTAACATTTGTAAGTTACTTGAACTCTGCAACTGTTTAAGAGCTGAAAACAATTAAAAAGGTCTAATTAAGTAAATTATAATTTTAAATAAGGGTCTAGTAAGTAATTGTATGCCTAGTTGGAGTGGGAACCATTGATTTAGTGAGCCAACATTTCAGAAGATACAGGGCCTCATGAAATTATTATTTATTTCTTAGCAGACGCCCAGAGAGACAATTATTTCAAGATATCACATTATACAGATATCACATTATTTTTACATACAATTACCCATTTATACAGTTGGGTTTTTACTGGAGCAATCTAGGTAAAGTACCTTGCTCAAGGGTACAGCAGCAGTGTCCCCCACCTGGGATTGAACCCACAACCCTCCAGTCAAAAGTCCAGAGCCCGAACCACTACTCCACACTGCTGCCCTATAAAAATGCCTGCGATTCAACTGGTTCAGAGATACATAAGACTTTAAGCAATTCAAATTGTTCGGTGTTTGACTCAAGCTTCAGGTGTTCCAGTGGGAAATACATGAATTCTGCATTTGTCAATTTATTATGATGACATTATTACACTGAAATATACCTACAAACTGAACATCTATATAGTGTTTTTTTTGTGAAGCAATGATTCAAAGGGCTCAGTGATTCACGAGGCTTCACGTTTCCCACTAGCAATCTGTAATTCACCTCAAACTTAAGACTTGAATTTACCAACATTAGCTCTGCGCTACACAGGACGAGTCGTATACGATTAGTCACGTGACTCTTGTGGTTCACTGATGTTCACCTGGCGAGGCTTTGTCATGTTTGCTTCATATGAAGCATCAAACATTAACCATTTGAATCACCTGAAGCTCCAATCACACACTGAAGCATTTGAATTGACTGAAGCATTTCCTGAGGCACTGTATCTTCTGAAATGCTGGTTCATTAAACGGTAAGGCATCTTGAACCCTTTGTAGTGCTTCATAATAAATTGGTAGTAATTAAAAAATGTAAAATTAATATATAAAAGACATGCACACCCTCTTGGATTTGAACCAGAATGTAGCCCAATAATATTTGCACTGACGTGCAACAAGCAATCACTCGACCATAAAGAAGTCATGCTACCAGGATCCCAATACCCTGCATAGTTTTTTTTCCTTCGTGCATTTGCACATCAAACAGTTCATATAACATTGTACAGCCTTCAGAGGTTACTGTTTTGATTTGAAGTTAAATAGAACTTAGTAGAACTCCTGTTTGTATCCTGGGACACTATCACCCTTCATGTAAATGTGCTTTATTTTGCTCTTATCTGCCCCCTATTTTACTGCATTTAATCCTGTACTTCAGAATACTGTAATCTGCCAAGTGTTTAACCTGTAGTACTTTGTATTTAATCATATCCTGATGTAACTATCACTTTTTAATCATATCCTGATGTAACTATCACTATTATCTGCTGTATTATTGAATTGTGGTTTGTCACACTTGTACCTTGCTTGAACAAAAGTTATTGTATTTCTTGCTCTTATTGTATTACTTGTATTGTAACACTTGAAATGTATTTGCTTACGATTGTAAGTCGCCCTGGATAAGGGCGTCTGCTAAGAAATAAATAATAATAATAATAATAATAATAAATATTAGAATCAAGATATTTTTACTGTGAGAACTTATACAAATATTTGTCTGTGCCGGCAGGGAATTGAACCCTATTGGCACATTTAACAGCGCTGTCTCTAACGCGTGTTACAACTAACTGGGCAGATAGGCAATGCTTCCTTATAGGAGCACGCGTCAGGTTCATATTAATTGAGAGGGGACAATTTCAGACTGGAGATATCATTTTGTGTATAAAAATATTGCAGAAAACGGTTCTTTTCGGCTTGCCTGAAACATCGCACAGTGAGCACTGTGCTAGAAACTGGACAGTCGGTAAGATCATTACGTTTCGTTGCCATCAATGGCTGAAACATCAAAGGATTCCTGAAAGGAACACTTACTTAATGACCGCTTGCTTCATTTGGCTCAGCTGAAGCTTCATTCTCATCATTAGTCTCCCATTGAGGATGAAAAAGCCTTAACTAGTCTTGTAATGGTCTTAAATTCAAACCAAGCTCAAACTTTTAAATAAATGTCAAGTATGTGATCAAAAACAAAATAAACATTGGAAATCTAACCGAATGAATGATACGTAGGTGAGAGAATGATTTAATTTTGTTACTAAGTAACCTCACTCTTTATCCAGCCTGCCAGGAAATGATTGGAAATCGGTGTGGTTAACCCCACTGTAGAACTCAGTTCTGAGAAAAAATGGTACAGGAAATAACCCCACCTAGGACTGCCTAGTGCAATCAATACACTAAACCTAATCGCTGCACTCTTACATACTGAGATTAAATTCCAAAAGTCATTGCCATATTTAGCCCACACCTTCAACATTGAAGACATTGTTTCACTTGAAGTAGCTAACAATATAATTCCTTAAATCATAGGTCTCAAATGTGCAGTTTTGAAAGAAACACATGTTACAAGGTAGCAGTGTGGCATAGAGGTTAAGACTCTGGACTCTTGACCGGAGGGTTGTGGATTCAATCCCAGGTGGGGGATACTGCTGCTGTACCCTTGAGCAAGGTACTTTACCTAGATTGCTCCAGTAAAAACCCAACTGTATAAATGGGTAATTGTGTGTAAAAAATAATGTGATATCTTGTAACAATTGTAAGTTGCCTTGGATAAGGGCGTCTGCTAAGAAATAAATAATAATACCGCACACAGTAGGTTAAAAGAAGTTTAAATTTTATCTGTGCTTTTTTTTTTGTTTTACAGGAAATATGTTTCACTTCCTGGGTCATTTCACCTCAGCAGTGTCTTGAGGGTCATGCTACTGGCGGAACAGCGACAGTTATCAACGAAAATGCATGTGTAATAGGGTGTGATTATCCACTAAGAGAGACATCACATACAGGAGGGACATTGTGGCCCTGAAGAGACTCCAGAGAAGAACAACCAGACAATCCCAGGGCTTTGTACTTCAGTGTAATTATTTCATCATTGTGATCTGTATTCTAGAGTATCTGGGCTTCATTTCATTATACAATGGTATCACTGGTTGGTTCTGATATATAAATGTTTAAAATGAAAAAGGTAAACAGAAAGCTTGGGATTATAGCCATACATGTACAAATCTAAGGTGGATGAGGTTGTATAATGTTCTGGTGAGACCACAAGAAGATGAATACATTAGTTAAGATAACTTCCTAAACATTGAACATCCAGTTCTGGTCACTACACTACCAAAGTGACATTGTGGCCCTTGAGAGAGTTCAACAAAGAGCAACCGGACTAATCCCAGGGTTTAAAGGACTGAGCTATGAAGAGAGGCTGGAAGAACTGAATCTATTTAGCCTGGAACTAAGAAGAATTAGCAGGGCATGACTGAAGTCTTTAAAATCTTCAAAGGAGTTGACATAACCCTAACCAATACTTTAAGCACAGCACAGAAACCAGGACCAGAGAACACTGTTGGAAATCAATGGAGACAGACGTAGGACAGAGGGAAGGATACACTTCTTCACACAGAGTGGTGAGGGGATGGAATGGGCTACCTAGTCATGTTGTTGAGGCAGAATCACTTGGATCCTGCCGCCTTGGGGAGAGTCCTGCAAATTGCAATGCCATTCACATCAGCCTTCAGTCACAGCTGTGAATAGTATTGAAGCCAGGTCAATGTAACCCTCTTGACAGTCTGTGCTGTGCTTTGAGTTTTCCTCCTCCTCTCCAGCAGTCGCAGTACCAAGGAAGCAGTTGGCAGAAACAAGTGTCCCATTAGGTGAGGCCAAGCACCAAAACCAAACAAGTCAAAATCCTGAGATACAGCTGTCTTTATTCTCTAAAACAATGTTACTTTTTTGACTGTTCAATTTTAGAACATTGATAGCTCAAATTTTGTATTTACAGTCCTGGTGTCAAGAACTGTATTTCCTGAAATAGGCTCCGAGATAAAAAGAGACTATCTCGACAGGGTCAGTAGGCAATAAACACAGTAATGTGAACCGTGGAATCTGTAGCAGTAGTACTGTGTTTAGAAATATCTGAGTAGAACAGTATCACTTTTAACCTCAAGTATGTATTACGAGTAAGAATATTAATTTTTTTTCTGTCTAGGAATATATTAAAGGAATACTTGTTACCACCTGAATTTGCTTAACATTTTGCATCTTTTTAGTTTGTGTTCTTAATCTTCATGTATTTGTGTTTCTGCTCTTGAATAGTTAGCATGTTTAATAAAGTACTTACCTTTGGGGCACAGCGTTTGAGCCATTGCAATCTACACACTTCAAATAAAAAGGGAATGGATTTTATAACAAACAGGTAAACAAAGGAAAACATAATCGCAGATAAAATGTGAGTGGTTTTATAGCCAGCTCACATGCTATAGCTCATAATACTGCAAAGAACACAGATATTTAATGACCTGTTTCAACCATAAGGGGTCAAGATTCTTTCCCATAGGGCTCCGCTGTAATGAATTGGCATCACAACCCATCCAATTGAATGGAAAATGGACCCTACAGTTCAAAGACAAACATCTTGCCATTCAACTGAAGAGCAAGCTCTGAAGTGGAGAGGCAAGTCTTCTGCCGATGTCGGTCTTGTTAACTCATCAGCCGTTAGGAGGAGATCCGTTACAGGTTCTGAAGAGTGATTATATACTTTTATATTAGTAATTATTATTATTTGTTTCTTAGCAGACACCCTTATCCAGAGCAACTTACAATTGTTCCAAGATATCACATTATTTTCACATACAATTACCCATTTATACAGTTGGGTTTTTACTGGAGCAATCTAGGTAAAGTACCTTGCTCAAGGGTACAGCAGCAGTGTTCCCCCACCTGGGACTGAACCCACAACTCTCCGGGCAAGAGTCCAGATCCCTATCCACTACTCCACACTGCTGCCTCACTACCAGTTCCCACTGCCAGAAGACACTGTAATGTATAGATTGCAAATGAATCTGCAACATCATGTTTAACAAGACTTGTAAACAATGTCACTGCACTCTTATCGCTGGCTGTTTAGCAATATGCAGCTTATGGGATCTGTTCAAACAAGCACGTGCTCTGGAAAGAGCATCAAGTTTAGAATGGGTTCTTGAAGTCATGGTATTGATATGTTCCCCAAGTTTTAAACTGGAGTCAGCCCACAGCCTCAGCAAAGTCCCATCTTCAGTATGGTAACGGATCTCCTTCTAGCAGTGATGAGTTAATACGTACTTGCCTCTTGACTACCCAGGTTGTTCTGTATTTGAATGATAAGACATTGTTATTTAAACCGTGTGTTTTGTGGTTTGCGTCCAGACTTCACCTTTCCATTTAATTCATTCGACTGAAATACCAATTCATTTATAACTGGATGGAAAGGGACCACAGTGTACGAAAGGGCAGAAATGGAAGGAGACACATAGGCAAAATATAAAATGCTTTATTTGATTGGAAGGCTAAACCATTTTTTTAAATAAAATATTTGTCTAAAAAAGTATACTCTCTTGGACTATAGTTTTGTAGACCCACCCCCCCTTAATTAATTCTAGGCCAAATCTTCAAATCTTCAAAACACCTGGAAACATGCTACAAAATAATAACACACCTGTAGGCCGTCTATGAAGCCCTGGACTTGAGTTATATGCAGGCTTCAGTGGTGGAGAGAACCAATGGTATTTGTAGAAAATTCTAGCTTTAAAGGTTAAGCTTCTTTGTTTTCCTATCTAGGGAGATAAAGAAAATGAAAGCGTAATTCATTGTGATTCCTATTTAAAAAAAAAAAAAAAAAAAAACAGGCCTGTGGTAGCAGGAATGAATTTGCATATAAATTTGGTTATCTGATCCTCTCTGCCAGTGACATGTACTGCTGCACTCAAGGACAGAGGCTCACATGAGTCTGTTAACCCAAAAGAAGGGACAGCTTTCTGGCAGGGTTTGTAAGACGGAGTCCTGTCCACTTTGTATTACAATTGAGTCTATTTGGTGCCATGCAGGGAATTTCTCTTAGAAACCTACCATATGAAAACAAAGGGCGGATTGAGGAAATGGAAGGAATGCCAGGTATGTTGAAGTTTTCTGTCTCACGTGGTTTGATTGGATGAGGCAGGCTTTCCAGTCCTGGCAGTGGAATTCTTCAGACAAGCTCAAAGCAACTCCAAGCCAGATCAGAACTGGAGGAATGAAACCCAGGACCACTCCGAATTATTGCGTTTATTACATCCACTAGGAGCAGAGTATCACCGGGGGTTACACTGGTGCAGAAGATGCATTTAGGAATTAGACCTATCTGAGTGCTCTATTGATTAACCTCGACAGACAGCTCTATTGAGGCAGTCGGATGCTTTAGTCCATATAGCTAACAAATACAATTCCAGTAAATCTAATATGAATTACCATCACTTTGTAGCTCTCACATTATCCTGTATGAAAGATGCACGCGTTATGTTAAATGTGTGTTTAATTTTTCATGTTATTTTTCGTCTCTTGCACTCTTTTCATGCTGCACGCTGAATGGGAAAGAATGGAGAAAACACAGTCGGTTAATAATTGTATTAAAACACTTATGATTGCAAATACAGTCTCATAAAAGGTAAGGGGATAGATAAAGAAAAAGGAAAAAATGTTATTTGAAGCAATTAGCTTTTAAATATTCCTATTTATATTTGAACTGCACATTGTACACCTCGCTATTGTACCACTCCAATTGTTTTAACAGTATTTTCTGTTCTTGGTGTCACTTTCCTGCTTGTAATACACACGGTGCTCATGCTCAGCTCTGACGTCTGCTGCCCAGCGCCCGATTGCAGAGTTTACCGCCGTTACCACTTCTGCTTCTTGTTTCGTCATTTAAAAACGCATCTGAGCTAGTTTACAGACCTGATCAGTAAGTAATTTCTGCATTGGACAAAGCCTGCAGGGCATTTTATTGATTCAATTAAAGTCATTGTAGACAACAGAATCTTTCTATGCAGTTTTTGCATGCATTGTCAGTTTCAGAAACAGCTCCATCAAATGCAACTTGCTTAAACACCTGTATGTTTATATACAGGTATATTTAATGGTTATTTTATATATAGGGTCATTTGGGAATATTAATTATTTTAAAATAGTCAATATTAATTCCTCGCCTGCTTTAGGGTAATACAGATTAAAATGAACCCCAGACCCTATCTTCAAACTCACACTAGCCCTGATGCACCGTCCTGGCTTTAAGAACTACCTTCAATTTAGTATGTTGAAAAGATCAGGAGCCATGAGTTTGCTGTAAATACAGTACAACTTCGCATATCCGACCCCCTGTGGACGGGTATAGGTGGATCTGTGAAAAAGTTGGATTTGCGAACATCTACAGAAAAAGCATTTACACATCCATAAATAGATTAGTGAACAAAAACAACACGCAAACTGCTTTAAACATAGGGAAATGTTTTGCTTTAAAAGTAAGCATACGTAAACAAGATTAATTAGGCTACAAATACACAGTGTTGCTATGCGGTTTGCTATAAGCCATCTCCATGCAAAACGTCATTTATAAAGCTTGATTTGTTTAATTCAAATGCATTTAAAATATACAAGAACTCGCTGCCAATATCTATAAGCGTGCGTGCCATCATATAAACACATTGCACAAAAAAAAAGCTATCTCGACTGGTGTATTGAAACGTCACTGCTACATGCAGCTGACTGACACACGCACACAGCCTGCCTTTCTTAAAGGGGAACGCACTAAAAGGCTGATTGCTATAACGCTTTCTTTCTGAGCTGCATTTGCTGCCAATGCCATTACTCTCCTAGCCTACCTTTAATATTTATTTGCGGAGCCGGTTATGATCAGGGCGGTTATGTGACGGTCCGATATGCTTCGCTCCACTGTAAATGCAATTCCTGTTAGTAAACCTACAGACTCACAGATTAGATGTATTCATGCTGTAATGAGTATGGTCAGTTCTGAGCAGGTGCCTGATTGTAAAAGATCTGGCACCTGGTCATTTTAAATAATATACGTAACAAGGGGAGTTATGAATCCCACCTGTATGTGGGGCTAGTTCCTAGAAACTAGAGTTCCAAGTTTCAAAGCAGTTTCTGGAAAGTTGTTTATAACTGTTGCTAAATCTCTGCATATAAAGCCGGGTGTGCAGTATAACAGCTGGCATGCTTACAAGTCCCGGTAGAGGGTATAATTCACTGGGATTACTCTTCCTTGGAAACTAAAGAATGTCCCTTTGCCTTAATGGATTATTCTGCATGACCTGTGAGGCACTGCAGATGTTTAAATAACCTGTCCAGGTAGTCAAGCATGTTCTTGGGCTATAGATATATGGGTTCAGGGGGTCCCCGATGTCTTAGCTATTTATATTTGTAATCCCCAGTGCAGGGGGTACAGTGGAGGTGCTTGTACGCATGTCACACATTTCTCCACATATCTGGAGAACCAATTGTCATGGAACTTTGTATTATTGAGAGTTAGATTCTGGGGAATATATGGAGGGGTCTGCCTGTCCGTACGTTATGTCATCTGTATGTCACACTTACAACAGCATGACTAGGTAGCCCATTTCATCCCCTCCCCACTCTCTGTGTGAAGAAGTGTCTCCTTCCCTCTGTCCTAAGTCTATCTCCATTGATTTCCATTGAGGTCATGGTTTATGTGCTGTGCTTAAAGTATTGGTTTGGGTTAACTTTAAGATTTTGAACACTTCAGTCATGCTCCCCCTAATTCAGTTCTTCCAGCCTATCTTCACAACTCATTCCTTTAAACCTTGGGATTAGTCTGGTTGCTCTTTGTTGAACTCTCTCAAGGGCCACAATGTCACTTTGGTACTGTAATGACCAGAACTGGATGTTCAATGTTTAGGAAGTTATCTTAACTAATGTATTCATCTTCTTGTGGTCTCACCAGAACATTATACAACCTCATCCACCTTAGATTTGTACACGTATGGTTATAATCCCAAGCTTTCTGTTTGCCTTTTTCATTTTAAACATTTATATATCAGAACCAACCAGTGATACCATTTTATAATGAAATGAAGCCCAGATACTCTAGAATACAGATCACAATGATGAAATAATTACACTGAAGCATGAATCTGCAACATCACGTATAACAAGACTTGTAAACAATGTCACTGCACTCTTATCGCTGGCTGTTTAGCAATATGCAGCTTATTGGATCGGTTCAAACAAGCATGTGCGCTGGAAAGAGCATCAAGTTTAGAATGGGTTCTTGAAGTCATGCTATTGATATGTTCCCCAAGTTTTAAACTGGAGTCAGCCCACAGCCTCAGCAAAGTCCCATCTTCAGTATGTGTAACGGATCTCCTTTTAGCAGCTGATGAGTTAATAGTACTGCCGCCTACTTGCCTCTCATCTACACAGCTTTCTGTTTAGTTGAATGGTAAGACATTCTTCTTTAAACCTCCTGCAACAGTGCTGGTTCTCTGTTCCCACAACACGCCACTCATTTCAATCTCTGCACCAGCATTGTTGCAGGAGGGAGCATGAACTGGTGGCACTGCGATGTTCAGAAGAAAAAAAATCTCCTGGCGCATGTTCCAGTGTAAAAGGTGAATCCTATGATGTGTAACTAAATGTTAGAAACATATTTCTGCAATATGGACAACACAGGATACAGAACAGGCATGTGTTTGTTGGAAACACTGCAGAGGAGTGTGTTACACTTTAAACAAACAAATTAAGTGATCGATAAATTACACATCAAATGCAACACAAGAAACATGGGAAGAGAAGGGAGTAGCAGCTCCTGTAATAATAATAAGAAGCTATATTAAACTCTAATACAGTTTTTATACATTAAAGGTGCTCCACGTGGAGTGCAGGATGTGCCCTATAGTCTAGACGTCGTCGGTTCGAGTCCAGGCTATTCCTTTGCCGACAGAGGACAGGAGCTTCCAGGGGGGCAGTGATCAATTGGCCGAACGCCACCCGGGGGGAGGGAGGGTTAGGCCGGACCAGGGTGTCCTTGGCTCACCGCACACCAGCGACCCCTGTAGTCTGGCTGGGCGACTGCAGGCTTGCCTGTAAGCTGCCCGAGAGCTGCGTTGTCCTCAAACGCTTCGGAGGACAGCGTGTGTTCGTCTTCGCCCTCCCGAGTCAGCGCAGGGGTGGTTGCAGTGAGCTGAGCAAAATAAAATAATTGGACATTCCAAATTGGGAGAAAATAATAAAACAATTATTGGCAATGACTGAATTAAAAAAAAAAAAGAAACCTGTTAAGATTTAAAAACCTTCTCACATGCTGTGGTGTGCTCTCCAACTTAGACAACCATGTAGCCAAACCCTACAAGTCAGGGTTGGCACCTGCTACCAATAAACAATGCAGTGCTAATTCATGCCTTATTAAGCCATTATTTCACCTGGCTACAGGTACATACAGGTAAAGGCAGTGTAGTGCAGGGAGAGTCATGCGAGCAGGAGCTTGCTGGTTTGAATCCTGGTCACGCTGAGTTGCTGATCTCGAGCTGGTTTACCTCGCAGCACTACACTGACCCCTACGGGTCAGGGGTCAATATTGTTGGCAAACGTTTTGAAAATCCATAAACTCTTAACTAACAGTAAGCTGCAGACACGTCTATCGTTTTATCCCTCGTTTTTTTGTATTACTTTGCAATCGCATGCACTGAATGGCCTGTTTGTTATTTTATTGTTTCATTGCCAAAAGTTTATTTTTATTTTTAGTTTGCTTGTGTAAGGTCCTGTAGATTTGCAGAATGAAACTTGGTGTGTGACAGGGTAGCCGAGGGGTGAATTTCCCAGACCAGACAGCCAAGTACTCGGGTGAAAAAGCGCACTGCAGCGCCGTTTTTATCAAAACAAAAATAAAATAAATATTTCAACAAAAACAACGCTCACAGAGCAAGGAAAGCTGCAGGCTTTTATACCATGTCACAATAATTATAAACATTCAAACAATAATTCAGTAAACTGCTCCAGCCACATTCTCACATGCTATCTGGCAGAGGCGGTGCCGGCAGCGCGTCCTCTGCCAGACAGCTCAAAACAATACATTAAATCACCCTGTGACAGGAATGGCTGAGGGTCTGACGTCATGGCCGAAGAAGGCACAACAAAACAAAAAGGTATGGTGCAGTGGCGCGGCCGCCGTTTTATTTAAAGCAAACAAAAATAAATATTTAAACAAAAATAAACACTGTGCTCACCGAGCAAAACAAAAGAGTAAACAAAAACAAATCACGCACACAAAATCAACAATAAATAATAAATAAACCATACAGGTCAGACTGGGCAGTCGCTGTCACTGTCCCTGTATGTTACAAATTTAGTTTCGTTTTCACGCTTTCAATCTCCGTCTCGCTCTCTCCATCCAACACCCCACCCAGAGTGCCGAGAGCTGCAGGCTTTTATTAACAGGTGACCATCTCCCGATTAGCAACAAATTAAACCACTTAATTCATTCGGGAGATGGCCACCTTCTGCACGAGTTTTAATTAATTACTCCTGGCAGAGGACGAGCACCGATCTCGCCTCTGCCAGGACACGTTTTTAAAAATAAACAAAACAATAACACGGCGTTACGCCGTCATAAATATAACACAATAAAACTAAATAAATAATACAAAACACTCTGCACAGAGGCGGAGGGGGAGACCCCGATCTAAAAATAAATAAACAATGTACAGGGCTGCTCGCCCTGTTACACACCCGTTCTTAAACACCAAACAATACATTTCCTTTTTAAATAATAATACAGTACAGTATAGCTAAAAGTCACATTGCATAGGATTTGAATGGCATGAGGAAGGATGTCAGAAGTTTGTATCTCTAGCCTAAAGTCAAAGCAGCTCCAAGCCCAGTATGGCAGATTTAGAGGAAAACGGTCTCAAGTGTGGAGTTATGAAAGAAACACATGTTATACCACAGATGTATTTTAATTTGAAAGCATGATATCTGGGACTAGTTTAGGTTAAAGGAAGCTCTCCGTTTCTATGCCTTATTCTCTGGATATCTGTTACACTTTCTGGCTCATTTCATCTCAGCAGTGTCATCTGTTACTGGCTCAAAGCATGTCAGTCAACAGAGGATGTCGATGGTTGGTTAATGACAAGAAATAAGCCAATTGGTCAATATCACCCTCCAGGGGGCCAAGGAAGTGCAACACTATCGAAAAGCATGGCTTGCCAACAGAGATAACTTTGTGTAGTACCAAATATTATGTTGTGGCATGATACAAGGTCTATAACATGTGTTTCTTTCAAAACTGCACATTTGAGACTGATGTCATGAATAGAACTGCTCACCAGATTTAAGGAATTATTTTGTTAGCTACAGTCACTTGAACGGTAAAAAAAAGCCAGTATTTAAACTATTCAGAAATGCATTGGCAGTTAGACATAGTTTTGCCTTTTCAAGTACAAGCATATGCGTGCAATATTTAAACCACTGATCATATCAAACAGGCAAAACAAGCTATCACAGCCTTTATCTGGCACCGCAGCTATTTTTTCCTCATAATACCCATTTGCAAATCTCTTGAAGGTGCATTTGTACTCATCTTTTGAAAGAAGAAGAATTTTGCACAAATAAAATAGAATTGTCTGCAATGTTTGCTTCATCTTGTGAGGCCATCTACAGTGACTGACAAAGGTCCTGACCACAAAACCAGAAAGAAGTCACTTCTCTCTCTTCTGTTTCTCTCTTGTTCTCCCTCTCTCCACTCTCAGCTCTGTTTTGTTAAAGGCAGTCCAGTTTGAAGAAGTCATTTTCAGCTCTGCTACAGGTAACCTATACTTTTATATTATCACAAAGTCGATTTTTTTTAAATGTTGTATTATAAAGTTTCACTGCTTAGGGAAAATGTATTGTATTGCAAGTTGTGTATGGTTATCTTGAAATCGTTGCTACATTTTGCTGTGTTTAAATACCAAAGCAGTAAACTTCGAGAAGGGGCTGGCTCAGTATCGCCTCTGTGCTTTCCTACTCATTTTTAGAAGTGTTCTTTATATCTCTGCATACAGAAGAGAAGCTATGATCTGGAAGTGTGTAGTTCATTCTTACCCTCCAGGTAGCCAAGAAAGTGCAACACAATCTAAAAGCATGGATTGCAAACAGAGATGAACTTGTTTTATCATGTTTTAAAACAAAACTGTTCGCTATAACATGTGTTTCTTTCAAAACTGCACATTTGAGACCTATAGAAGGGATGTGCACCCCCCTGCTCGGTGTTTGACCAGTGTGTGTGTTTTACATGGGCTCTTCATATCAAATCAATATGTATACAATGGCTGCCCAAACAATAACTAATCCCTAACTAATATGTTGATGCTTATGGTTGAGACTTGGTTGAGGAGTCAACTAACCACCAACTAAAGATGAGCAGCACCTACTTAACCATTAATAACTGTCTGGCCAGGTTAGAGTTGAGAAATGAAACTGAAGTCGTATGTTACTTTTTCGCTTTCTTAATACTGGTACACAATGCTCAGTCTTATTATCTACTGCTAGTTCCCCACCTTAAAAAAACAAGCGTTCTCTTTATACAACCACGTCAAGATATTTCTGTAAGATATGGTGGGTAAGATACACATTTCTTTCTGCACTTAAATGGCCATTTTTTATCTTTAAATTCCATGTATTTCTATTATCACCTTTTATGATGTTTGTATTCTCGTTGGTTTTGCAACCATGCAAATCCTTCTTAAGTCTTGTTACAGTGCTTTGACCTGAGTTTAGGAACTGCTCTTCAGTTCTGCTAACCTTGTTCAGTTCCCAGATATTTATTATTGTGTGTGGGCGTTGTTTGGAAAGCCTGTTGAAATCTCTGGATGCGTGCAAGGAAATTTTTAATCTATGAATTGTTTCCAGTCTAATTTTAACCACAATATAGAAATTAAGTTTAATCAGTTTTATCTTACTTCTGTTTTTAAAACAAAGCAGCACAATGTTTCACAGTCCACTAAAGATGTGTAAACAAGGAAGTAAAAAACATTTTCTCCTGCTTTGTTTAGTTGTTAGATCCTTTGCTTGTACTTTGTACTGGTATATAAACATTTACATTTTTACATACACTGCTTAGACATGTTGCATTTTTCTATTCTGATGCATTATGAGCATCAACAATTTATTCAAAGCCTCCACTAGTGTTTTCTACTATTATAACAACCTTGACTTGCACAAAGAAGGAAAAACATTGAGTGAAATAGCTTGCATCACTCGATTTTCAAGGTGTGGTATCCGAAGCGTAATCAGCAAGTACAGAGATCTGTAATTGACAAACCCAGGACTGGAAGACCCAAAAAGCTGTCTAACAAGGATGAGCAATACTTGAAGATAATATCCTTAAGGAATAGAAAGAAGACAAGCACTGAATTGACAACAGAACTGTCAGAAGGCACAGGTGTCATTGGCCATCCATCAACAGTACGAAGGTCAGGACTTAAAGGATGTGTTACAGAAAGAATACCTCTGTTAAGAAAGGGGAACAAGACTGAAAGGCTAAAGTAGTATACACAAGAGCACAGAATTTGGACTGTGGAACAATGGTCAAAGGTGCTTTGGACTGTTGATGGATGGCCAATGACATCTGTGCCTTCTGCCAGTTCTGTTGTCAATTCATCGCTTGTATCCGCATGTATCCCATGAAGGAGAATACTGTGTGCTACCTCACCACGTGACCCAGTACAGGATAGCCGAGGCCTGACGATCACACCCAACAGGTGGATTGCTTAACCAGCTTGATCTTGCTGGTCACCCAGCACCATGGCCAGCATTCAGAACATACCAGCAGAGGTATGTGTTGGTTCTGGGATCCCACAGGGTACCTTCACACCTTGTGCAGTCCCTGTTTCACCCATCTGGTGAGGTGGAGGTGGAGAACTCCTTCTATAAGGCAGTGCAGCTGGCTACTGTACCATTGCAGCTCAGTGACCAAGACAATTGCCATTTAACAGCCTCTTTATCATAGACAGGAGACTTGTTTAAGAGGCCCACTCTAATACAAGTGGAAAATGTGAGAGACCACTCCTAGCCTATTGTCTACACACCCTTCAGCTCCTGGGTAACATTTGTTTGTAGGGTTTTTTTTCAGGAGTGTTCGCATTGCATTGCCCATCTCTGCCTTCTGTATGGCTGCTCCTGTGGCACAACTTATAGGTTGACGGTTAACAGAAGACAGTTTCTGATGCAGCATATCCTGACTTCTTAGAAATATAACGTTCTTTCTTGTAGCACTTCCTTTTTTTGAGGGTATGTCACAAATTGGCTTGGTGGGTGATGTCAGACCAGGGAGGAGACAGACACAGACAACACTGGGGTATGAATGTGCTGCTTGCATGTTTTAATAATAAATAAACAAGAAACTAGAAGAGACTGAGTCAAGCAGACCAGCGTTTGGGCTCTAGTGCTTTCATCAGTGTTATTGAAACTAGAAGAAACTGAGTCAGGCAGACAAACGTTTCAGCTAGTGCCTTTATCAGTGTGTGCAGGACAGACGCCCTTCTTTCTCAGCTGTGTTTGGTGCTGATGTCACAACAGATCAGGAAATAGTTAGGTCATCTATCACACAGCCAAATGCAGAAAGATTGTTTGTATAGATAACAAAGTAAAAATAGCACTGGACAGCTGGAGGTAAGATGAATAGGAAGATATGTTCTCAGTTTTTAGAAAACGTTGCTGAAGGTTTTAGCTGGCTAATTCATTTGAAGGCAGGAGATCATTTTCTGAGCAGGTCATCCACCTACAAAACTGTATTTGTGCACAAACACAGTGCTACATGATACGCAGCACCCCAGGTTCTCTCGTTCATGAGAATATTCCTCATGGCTCCTGAATAACCATTAAAAAAAATAGCTTTGTATTGAGGTGGATTCTCCCATCTCAAACCTAAGCCTAATCCAACTTGCCAGACGCATCAAATAAAGAAGCACTGAAAGGAAGTGAAGAAAGCTTAAGATACACTGTCATTACTTTTATAAAGCCTGGCAGTGAAGCGTCATTTTTATACAGATTTAAACTTCAGATAGCATTATTATAATTATAATGCTGCCTAATAAAAGCTGCAGCAGGTTATCATCTTATTCATAGCTCTACTAAATGTAATCATTTATTTTAATTTTGCGTGATCAGTATTTTGATATTGAGTTTGGATGAAACTGTAAGTGACACTCAATAACAACAGATACAAGTGTCGGCAGCAGGATAGCCCAGTTATTTACAGTTTTCAAAACGTTTTAAGTGGAGAAATGTTGTTTTGTACAAACTCTAGAAGTGTGCTAATCATTTATTTGTAACGTTCCAAACTTGTGCACAGTCATGACAAACATCCAATAACCGACCTCTTAGTGTTAAAATGTCTTTTTTTATGTGTTTTTTGCGATACGTATTTTAGCCAAAAATAAATATTCCCCAAAATATTTTTTTCAGTTCAGTCTCTCCCGGAGAATCCTAAAAAGAAATAATTAAGGAGAGTTATCTGGAAACGCCATTTTCAAAGTTTGTTTTATGCCTTGAAATATTCAATTCAAATATTGCTTCACTTCTGTGTATTATAAATATCATATGGGAGATACTGAAATTGAAGAAGCAATCTATGAAAAAGACCTAAGAGTTTATGTTGACTCAGAAATGTCTTCATCTAGACAATGTGGGGAAGCTATAGAAAAGGCCAACAAGATGCTCAGATATATTGTGAAATTTTTTAAATTTAAATCAAGGGAAGTAATGTTAAAATTTTACAATGCATTAGTAAGACCTCATCTAGAATATTGTGTTCAGTTCTGGTCACCTCGTTACAAAAAGGATATTGCTGCTCTAGAAAGAGTGCAAAGAAGAGCGACCACAATTATCCCGGGTTTAAAAAGCATGTCGTATGCAGACAGGCTAAAAGAATTGAATCTATTCAGTCTTGAACAAAGAAGACTACGCGGCGATCTGATTCAAGCATTCAAAATTCTAAAAGGTATAGACAATGTCGACCCAGGGAACTTTTTCGACCAGAAAAAAGAAACAAGGACCAGGGGTCACAAATGGAGATTAGATAAAGGGGCATTCAGAACAGAAAATAGGAGGCACTTTTTTACACAGAGAATTGTGAGGATCTGGAACCAACTCCACAGTAATGTTGTTGAAGCTGACACCCTGGGATCCTTCAAGAAGCTGCTTGATGAGATTCTGGGATCAATAAGCTACTAACAACCAAACAAGCAAGATGGGCCGAATGGCCTCCTCTTGTTTGTAAACTTTCTTATATTCTTATGTTCTTCTGGAAGCAGCAGTTCAAATGTTGAATTTATAAAAGGCACTACAGTGCACTCTGTTTATAAGAATCACATCCGTCCCGGATGATCTGATTCTTATAAGCGGTTGATTCTTAAAAGCGGACCGATATTACTGTGGTTGAGAATGAAAGCTTTGTTCCCTGCAGTGTAATGGCTTGACCACTAGATGTCGTGAGTTTCTGTATTTATGCACAGGGACCCCACAAATTATTGTTTGGTTAGTTCTCCAACTGAAAGCAAAGTTTATTTTGTTTGTTTTATTAGCGGTTGTTTCCCCACCGCACTGTAAGAAAAATAAAACCCACACCGGTTTAAAACTGTAAATCAAGACTCCAGCCTGATCATTTACACTGCCCTCGGCCACTCTGTCACATTACAATTAGCAAAAGAACCTCTGCGCATCAGCACTTTAAATACAGTATACAAATGTCAATGGTGCTCATTCACTGAGGACAATCCATCAAAACAAGTCCTCGTGGGTAAGCAGCTTGTTATATGATCACGATTATGTTTACTCAAGGCTGCAGAATCCTATTTTACTTCAGTATACTTGCGAAGCAATCGTCTCATGAGGGTGCCTAGTTTAACTGCCCTGCGGTGTTACGTGTAATGGCTTTTGAATTAAAATGACCTTACAGTATTTTACTGTCAGGACTACCACTGCATTTAAGCATCTGTGGCTGACTTATTTTCTGTTGCGATGCAAATCTCACAGTTTTTCATGGATTGCCTTGTCATGGATGGTTCAGAAATGACATTTCTGTGTAAAAATCCAACCTCAACTGCACTTCCGTCCACCTGAAACCACACACTTCACAAATGAATTACTTTCTGTTTCGCTTCAATTAAAATATTGGCCTTGCTTGTTTATTATTATTATTATTTATTTCTTAGCAGACGCCCTTATCCAGGGCGACTTACAATTGTTACAAGATATCACATTATTTTACATACAATTACCCATTTATACAGTTGGGTTTTTACTGTAGCAATTTAGGTAAAGTACCTTGCTCAAGGGTACAACAGCAATGTCCCCACCGGGGATTGAACCCACAACCCTCTGGTCAAGTGTCCAGAGCCCTAACCACTACTCCACACTGCTGCCACACACTCTTGTTTGCAACTAGTATACTCTTTAAAAACACGCTAACATTATTATTTGCTACCAACAGGACTGGTTTTTGTTGTGTGTCTTCGCTTCCTGGTTCTCGAGAAATCATGCGACAGCCAACCTTTCAACTCTGTGTAGGGAAGGGATGACAATGGCAGAACAACACAGTACAAGTAGCTAAGGAATGCAAACAGTTATGGTTTCTTTAACAGAGTATGGTAACAGATATAATTTTAAAATTAAAATACAGGTTTGCTATAATATGTGCTTCTTTCAAAACTGCACATTTGAGACCTATACAGTGAATGGACTGGTAAGATGGAACATAATTGTTTCATTTGATAGAACAGCTACAGCAAATACAGAGTGTGTATTTCCCTATGTGCTACAGTAAAAGTGTTACAATGTTAGTATTGTTGGAGATGCGGAACTAGCATGCAAATGTTTCTTATTTAACTTAAACCTGGAATTCAAATCCATTTCATATCAGCTTTTCATAATCATTTGCATTAGGGATCAACTAACAGCAAAAACAGTTCTACAGCGTGACTTCCACCTGACAGTGCTACGGGTGCAACATCATCATCTATCAGTGAATCGTGAGCCATTCTTTAAGTGATATATCATATCGTAATAGAGTTATGTATCACCTGATGCAAGAATGAAAGCACAGCAGCCCAGCTCATTGTAGTTCACCAAGTAGTTCTTGAATGAAGAATGTGTGTGTTTTAAAGTTGATATGAATGCATACTCTCCCTTGTTCATTTAATGATTGTCCTTTAACAAAATAGTTTGTCATTAATTAGCAAAGTAAGAATAAAGGATGGAGGGAAGACTACCTATACAGGATCCAAGAGTCTAGAGATACTGACACAGCTACCCCAGTTGTTTCATTGTCCATTTTTTTCTGGACAGCTCTAAACACTCTAAAGGCCTGTGAACGCAGGGTCACTTTGTGGCTTGGTTCTTGGTTCAGGAGGCTAACATGGCACACCAGCAGAGACTTGAGCAGACATGCAGTGCCACTTCAGCCAAGCTTGCTGCAAAATATTTCTTATTGTACAGTGAAGAAGAATTGAAGTTACTGCACCTTACATAGTTTCATGTTGGATCCAGGTGCACAAGTCTCAAAGAATAGATGGAGAGCTAGAAACAGACCCGCTCGGCTGTGATTGAAACCACTTAGTTACACTTTAATTAGAACTTGCACCTTGTCCTGAACATTCGATTTATAAATAAAAATAACTTCTATTGTATAGAGCCACGTGGCATTTAAAAAGAGTTTTTACACACTGTGTATTATTGTTCTCTTAATCCCTGTTATGAGCACAAGAGACTAAACATAGAGAAGAATGACAAAATAGTCTAATCTAACATAGGCTACTTATGGGAGACTGCAGCGGAAAATATTATTTTTCAGACTCAATCAAAATATAACTGCCAATGGGATTCTGTTCCTTTTGTCAATCACAGGAAGTCGATTTACATTACATCATTTACATTTCCTCACACACAGAATACCTACTCATCAAGATTATTATTATTATTTATTTCTTAGCAGACGCCCTTATCCAGGGTGACTTACAATTGTTACAAGATATCACATTATACATTATTTCAGATTATACAGATATCATATTATTTTACATACAATTACCCATTTATACAGTTGGGTTTTTACTGGAGCAATCTAGGTAAAGTACCTTGCTCAAGGGTACAACAGCAGTGTCCCCCCCACCTGGGATTGAACCCACAACCCTCCGGTCAAGAGTCCAGAGCCCTAACCACTACTCCACACTGCTGCCCTAAAATGCTGCTCTTTGCTGAAATATGAAAATGCCTTGTTATGGATTAAACAGTATAATAATAATAATAATAATAATAATAATAATAATAATAATAATAATAATAATAATAATTTTAATAATAATAATAATAATAATAATAATAATAATAATAATAATAATACAAGAAACGTCAAATCAGTTATGTAATTGCCAAAAAATAGCAAAATAAACAAAACTTAAATAATAAAATAAATATTGACAGTTTCTGAAACCAATCTTTTTAAACATCTTTCCAAAATAAATACAAAAACATTAACCCATTGTAATACAAGATACAGAGTACAGGTGACATTCGTTTCATGAAGCAGTTTTAATTGTGGTTTGAAACTTACAAACTGTTAAAGACTGCAGTAAAACTAAAATGAATCAGAGAAGTTATGACAGTCATATGGCACAGCTAGCCTACTAGAAATACAATGCAGAGTAATCTGCTGCACACAGACAGGATTTTAACATGTTCCTTTTTAAGTCATGCAGTTCAATCGGTCACTACTTTGCAGTTACTAGCTTTATTAATTTACAAATCGACTGCAAATCCAACCAATGTGTTATTTCATTGTAAGGTCATACTTTTGATTGGTTGATAGTTGGGAAATGCATCACAAGATTTTAGTTCATGTATAAAAATACCGTATATGCGTCCTTTAAATGTTGCAAGACAGGAACGTCTTTGATTTGATTTTAACAAACAAACCGAAAACGATGAAAGTATTTAGCGTAAATGTAAAACAAATAAATACAATTAAAATACTGATTGAAATAAAGCCAATCAACTCCTCATTTAGAAAATGCCAGTAATAAACTGAAATAGCCACATTTACTCTCGCAGCTACCATATGTTTTCCAGAAACCATTTTAAAGGGGATTGGAATGTAATACTGTATGCAGGTGATTAGTTCCAGCTAGACTCGTTAGAGGTCTTGTCTACCCGATGCAACACTTGGGTCGGGTCGGGTTTATTCACTTACATTTATCAGTGTAGCACACCTCGGTAATACACAAACAAGATTTTGCTATCAAAGAAAGATGAGCTTTGGTACTGTGGCAGGGCAGTAGATAATTAGAGGGCGCTGGGCAATGCCCTGCATGTAAATTAAATGTGTTGTGTTTGTTTGGCACGGGTGAATGTGTTGTAAATGCTGTATTGTTTTTGGTTTTAGAACATGTGTTGTTGTATTATGATTTAAAAATGCATTTTGTGTTTATAAAAATACGATGTTTTTCATTGTTATTGTTTGGCAGCGTGGATGGGGTTAAATGCCCCATCCCTGTAAACTCGTGTAGAATGTGAATAATTTAGTGTTAATTCGGAAATGGTCACAGGAATAATAATAATAATTAAAAAACACAAAAAACGCAGCACTATACAAATGTATGTATCGCAAAAAAACAACACACAATACATTTGTATAGCATGTCACACGTACAACTGCCACAGTCAGACCATTTAAATAACAGTATATACATAATACAAAAGCAGCAATTTTAAAGTTACATTTAAACCCATTAAGTTAAGAAAGCCATTTTATAAAAGTGCGTTTTTAGTCTTGACTTGAAAACCACCTCGCATGTTGCTTTAGTTGACACGTTCAAAATTTGACTTTAGTGTTGTAATTCTAAATAGTACTAAATTTGGCCAATCAGATCACTAAAAATAAAACGAGAACCAATGAATTTCAAGAAAGTAGTATGTGTATTAAATTATCCAATTAAAAGTCACCTACATCTGCCGTTCCCGCCCAATTTGTGGCGGTATATGGACGTTGCATTGGGTGAAGTTTAGTGAAAGAAGGATAGACTCGGAACCTCGCTTTAATTCAGGGGTAACGCCGCTGTCTAATGTGTAATTTTAAACAAGTGTTGAAATGTCAGACATTGAATCTAGTAATAGTATTAACCCTATTTTAGTGTACAACTTAAATAAATATAATTAGAAAAAAATCTATATTTGCACCGTAGAAGTAAATCTCTCGCCGCCACCATTTGCAATTTTATGACCAGTGATACATTCCAGGGCATGTACTAGCTATACGCAGTCCTTGTCAGAGTTTAATAAACCTTAAATTCAAAGCTTACAGACTTTACGTTTCCTTGAACAGTGTAGGCAACAAATAGTCAAAGCTGAAGAAAGCAGAGGAAGCTGTGTGTTGCTAATATAGTGGGTGCGTTCACGGAGATCATTCTGTGCAGAATCTGACCAGTTTAGCTAATGGCTGCGTTCACGGAGATCATTCTCAGAAGACCATTGGCTAAACTGGTCAGGTTCTGCAACGATGTAATCTGATGTTTAGAAGTTTTTAAATTTTTAGATGCCTATGCGGCTCCGCTCGAATGCATCTGGACAGCCAGATGCTGTGTGAGGAATTCTAGTCAATAGTTACATGAGTTAGAAGAAATGTGTGGACTGTGACACGGGTAACATGTTGGCTTGGGATGGATGCATTAGCAGATATTTTGCTGCCAAAAAATGTTACAGACCGTGCTGCCAATAAGGGAGAACCTGGATGTGGTTCAGTGCCAACACGGCTTTATGTTACGAGTGATGCCAGACTGGAAGGAACCTTAAGAATTGCTTTCATCTCTTTTGGATGAATATCTTTGGAATTTATGTTTTGATTTGCATGATTTCGAATGTTGTTTTCGTGTTGCTGGTTAAAGAGGATAAGGTCTCAGTTGTAAATGGGAAATAGTTTGTACTGTGAGAAATATTACAGCAGATGGCCTGTCTCTGGATATTTTGTCATGGTTCTTCACAGAGATTTGATACTGGAACAAATTAGCGAACAAGTTGGGACTTTCATAACCTTTTAAAATTCATTATAAGTCATGTCTCCATTCTTAGCATCAACTCAATTTCACAGAGAGTGCAAATCTTGCACTCAAAATGCATTTAAAACATTTCTTTGATGTCACTCTCTGATCTTTTGATTAATTTATTCTACAAATCTTCTTACTAAAAGTGGCTGTGTGGCTTTTAAGAGAAGGGGAGCGTGGGGTAGTATATATATATATATATTTTTTTTTACTAATCTACAGTTTGTGCTACGAATCCGCAGAGCTGTTGAGTCGTCAACAAAACCACAGTCTGAACAATTCAACAGAAAAGAAAATACTTAGAAATGGGCCTGCGATTTCAATTTAGCATTTATTGTTAAAGAAAAGTAATATAATTATACATTTAATATCACTTAAAAAAAAATCAGAATTACAAATTAAATTCCACATAAACATCTCATTTTAGTTTCACATTTCTTCTGGACAGAAAAAAAAAAACCGAATAACTTTATTAAACAAATAACCTTTTACTTGTCAGAGTTGTTTATAGTTTATCTGGCCAGTGCCAGATATCTGAATGAAGCTGTATTACTGAGCTGTCCGTGTCTCGGTTTGTTGTTGTTGAGAGATGCTGAGATGACAGGCTGTGATTGGCCGATTCGGCAGTTGCAGATAATGCTTTCATCAGTGCAAAGTATTGATTGGCTGGTTTCGGGAGATAATAAAATAAATTTGGACCAATTGTGTCTTTATTTAATATTTGCTGTCCAATAGATGTGAACTGAGATTTCATTATGGCAAGTCAAAATGAAAAAGCCGGTATGCTCACGGATTGATTATAAATTTGATTCACAGCTGGTGCCGTGACGTGGCAGCGGGCCTTTCCCGTTTCACAGAAGCCCGCTAGCATGGGAAGCTGATTGGCTGATGGTCCTGATTATACAGCCACGTTTTCTTTAATGACATTCTTAGAACCTTGCCTGTTATGTCACGGTGGAATAGCCTTATGACTCAATTTTGTGGGAAAAGGGGTTAAAAACTCCCAGAAAAACAATCAAAGGTTTTTTGACCAGCATGTGATTTGATGGGAGTCTCTGGCGTTGCTCTTTTAATCCAGGACTCAGCACTTTCTATTATTTAGCCCATTGGTTAACACAGCTCTCTGCCCTGCTAGCAACAGTATCTCTCGTTTTGAGGGCTCTAGTTCTAAACCCTTCACTACTGTCTAGTTGCCGTTGTGATATAAAATTATGGATGCAGCAACATTTCCTGCAGCTTAACTCAGTAAAAAAATGATGTTGTTTGGCTCTAAGATGCTATTAGCGAAGTCCCCACTTGATTGTGTGTTTCTAAGCGATACTGCACATGTGTTACAACCAGCCATTACAAATCCTGCAGCTTAACTTTAGCCAGCACATCACAATGGTTTGCTGGTGTGTATGTGTGTGTACAGCTCTTTGGGTGCTTTATAAATCCCTATTGTATTGTATTGTATTGTACTGTTTAGCAACTGAGAGATATTCAACAAAAGACCTATATATTAGTTAAGGATCATTACAAGGTGTCCAGTTCTGGTCACCACAGTACCAAAGGGACATTTTGGCCCTGGAGAGAGTTCAACAAAGAGCAACCAGACTAATCCCAGGGCTTAAGGACTGAGCTGTGAAGATGAAAGAACTGAATCTATTTAGCCTATAAAAAAAGAAGAATTGAGGGGGACATAAGTGAAGTCTTTAAAATCCTAAAAGGAGATGATGAACCCTAACCAATACTTTAAGTGCACCACAGAAACCAGGACCAGAGGAGAGAAAGTAGAATTAGAGGGAAGGAGACACTTCTTCACACAAAGAGTGTGAGGGGATGGGATGGGCTGCCCGATGTTAATGCTGAATCACTTGGATCCTTTCAGATCCAACACACATGTTACCAGGGGGTTACTGTACAGGGAGCAGCATGTTACCAGGGGGTTACTGTACAGGGAGCAGCATGTTACCAGGGGGTTACTGTACAGGGAGCAGCATGTTACCTGGGGGTTACTGTACAGGGAGCAGCATGTTACCAGGGGGTTACTGTACAGGGAGCAGCATGTTACCAGGGGGTTACTGTACAGGGAGCAGCATGTTAGCAGGGGGTTACTGTACAGGGAGCAGCATGTTACCAGGGGGTTACTGTACAGGGAGCAGCATGTTACCAGGGGGTTACTGTACAGGGAGCAGCATGTTACCAGAGGGTTACTGTACAGGGAGCAGCATGTTACCTGGGGGTTACTGTACAGGGAGCAGCATGTTACCAGGAGGTTACTGTACAGGGAGCAGCATGTTAGCAGGGGGTTACTGTACAGGGAGCAGCATGTTACCAGGAGGTTACAGTACAGGGAGCAGCATGTTACCAGGGGGTTACTGTACAGGGAGCAGGCTCGCTTTGATTAAAATATCACAGAGCATTCATTCAGAACAACTGCTTGGAATGCTGTTGATTTGTTGGTTGTTGTTGTGAGCTTTTTGTTATCAAATAAAATAACAATTGTTCTGCTTTTAAATGACACAGCTTCGTTGGCATGGCATGGCATGGCATGGTGGTTTGCCTAGATGGTTTTGGATCAAATAAGGAAACTGTTTATGCATCTTGTCCCTGTATAATAATAATAACTATATAATGCTGAGACACACAAACTGCCTATCTTGTTCAATATGAGATCGAACAGAACAGAAACCTCTGATGTTATTCAATTGCTTGATTCAGGCATTCCTGATATATAATATAATAAAGTGTTCCAGAACCCACTGCAGTGTTTACAGAAACACATATCCCGTGTTTTTACTGGGGAACGTTTGCCAGGATAAAGAACATTTTCCTTCTATACATCACAGCATATCTGGTTAGTGCTCCCTCCTGCAGAATTTGCATGCAGTTCTTCAGACTGATGTGCAAAATATTATTATTATTTATTTCTTAGCAGACGCCCTTATCCAGGGTGACTTACAATTGTTACAAGATATCACATTATTTTTACATACAATTACATTATTTGTTACATACAGTTACCCATTTATACAGTTGGGTTTTTACTGGAGCAATCTAGGTAAAGTACCTTGCTCAAAGGTACAGCAGCAGTGTCACCCACCTGGGATTGAACCCACAACCCTCCGGTCAAGAGTCCAGAGCCCTAACCACTACTCCACACTGCTGCCCCAAATACAAAAATACAAGCAAAATATCTTCAACAGAAGAAAAAAGGGCCCAGTGATAATGCTAGTTCTAATAAAAAAAAATATATGGATTTTTATAAAACTTGGTTAACGCTCCTTTAAGAACTTTTTAATAATTGTTATCAATTATTATTGTTATTAATTAGTCATTTAGCAGACGCTTTTATCCAAAACGACTTACAGAGACTAGTGTGTGAACTATGCATCATCAACAACTGCGGCTGCAGTCACTTACAATAGGACCTTGGTGTTATGTCTCAGCCTAAGGATGGAGCACAAGCAGGTTAACTGACTTGTTTAGGGTCACACACAGTGAGTCAATGGATGAGCCAGGATTTGAACCTGGAACCTTCAAGCCCCTTTCTTTAACCACTAGACCACCAAACCTCCTAGTAGTAGTACTAGTACGGGGCAGCAGTGTGGAGTAGTGGATAGGGCTCTGGACCGGAGGGTCGTGGGTTCAAATCCCGGTGGGGACACTGCTGCTGTACCCTTGAGCAAGGTACTTTACCTAAATTGCTCCAGTAAAACTCAACTGTATAAATGGGTAATTGTATGTAAAAATAATGTGATATCTTGTAACAATTGTAAGTCGCCCTGGATAAGGGCGTCAGCTAAGAAATAAATAATAATAATAATAATACTGGCAGTAAAATGATCTTGTCTCATATGACACTGAAAAGCGATGCTGTTTGGTTTTTAAAAAATGTAAATAAGGCAAGCCTTATCCATAAATGTGTAAAACTGAACATTACTGAGGTACAGCACGTTACAAATCTCAGTCTAGATCTAGCAGAACCACAACTTAAAACCACTGCTAGGTTGTCTTGAAACTTTTCATACTTCTTTTGACTGTCTTAGGGACATTTATTGCTGTACATATCCTGTTTTGAGCAGCTTACTTTATCAGATTTAGTCTTCTTACACCACATCCTTGATCACTGCATCTTCTCATACGGCATTGATAATATTTCACATCTTTTAAAGGTATTAAACAAGGTCTGAAACCTGAAGACATGCTGACACTGTATTGCTTCCTAGCTCACTGTCCTTTTATATATTTGTGAATTTAGTCATCATCACAAATGAGGGGATAAAGTCAGCCAGGCAGGAAGCATAAGAGCTTCCCCTCACAGCCCTGCAAGGGAGAGAGAACGTCCAGAACTACTGAACACACACTCATGCTGAATTAAGAAATACTAAAAGGAACAAACATTTTATGAACAAATGTCTTCAAAAGAGTTCTAGTGTGGCGGGAGAAGGTTTGCATGCATGGCACTGAACGAGAGATTGTAGGTAGGGTCAGGACTCTCAGACTAGAGGGTTTGGCTCTACAGCAAGCTTACGTTTCCTTTCTGTAAATATATTATTATTATTATTATTATTTATTTCTTAGCAGACGCCCTTATCCAGGGCGACTTACAATTGTTACAAGATATCACATTATACATTATTTCACATTATACAGATATCACATTATTTTTACATACAATTCCCCGTTTATACAGTTGGGTTTTTACTGGAGCAATCTAGGTAAAGTACCTTGCTCAAGGGTACAACAGCAGTGTCCCCCACTGGGGATTGAACCCACAACCCTCCGGTCAAGAGTCCAGAGCACTAACCACTACTCCACACTGCTGCCCAAATATACCCAATGGTAGTTCTATTAAAGTTGAAACAACGTCCATAGTAAATATTTACCTATCTTATACACCCTTGTCTACAACACTGGTCTTTCATTTGTTTTTTTAAGGCTGTCAAGCGATTAAAAAAATCTCACTTAATCTTGGTTTTAATCACATATTTAATTGATGCATCCATCTAATTCAATTTTACTACTGACATTATTAATACTATTATTATTATCATTCAAAAAACAGTTTTCTTATTTCTGGATTAATTTTGTTGGCCCCCCTTTATGGTTTTTTTTATTTATTTACACAGAATTATACAGAACAATTATAGCATTTGCGGTTAAATTGTTTGAACCAACTGCTCAATCTGACCCAATTACAGTTTAAACTGTATATTTTCTTATCAGTTTCCTTTCGAAGGGTTTCTGTTATATCTACCATCACAAACTGTTTTCATTGCCCTTTTAAAATATAAATATTATAGCGTGGGTGTTTTGGTGGTGGTTGGCAGGGAGGGGGATAATTCTTCTCCCTGCCAAAAAAACATGTGAGAATGTGGCTGCTCCTAAATGGAACAACTGGTGCTAAGTGGAGCAGCCACATCATATAAAAAGGGAGCTGGAAGCTCCATTAGGAAGAGCACCAAGGAGCTGGTAAGAGAGTGTGCAGTGTGCAGTGTGCAGTGTGCAGTGTGCAGTGTGCAGAACAGAAAAGGAATCAGTGAAGGCTTTTGCCCAACCTGGTTAAAAAATAGAGCAGTTTTGTTGGGAAAATGGCTTAGCCGTCCCAACCCTTTAGCTAGAAAACGTACAGTTTAGTTAGCAGTCCGTGGGGAGTTTTTGAGAGGGCTTTGTCACAATATTTTGAAATAAATGTAGTAATTGAAATACAATTAAAGGTCGGTAGCTATGCAGTTTGCAACAGCATTGGTTATTATTATTATTATTTCTTAGCAGACGCCCTTATCCATGGCGACTTACAATTGTTACAAGATATCACATTATACATTATTTCACATACAATTCCCCATTTATACAGTTGGGTTTTTACTGGAGCAATCTAGGTAAAGTACCTTGCTCAAGGGTACAACAGCAGTGTCCCCCACTGGGGATTGAACCCACGACCCTCCGGTCAAGAGTCCAGAGCCCTAACCACTACTCCACACTGCTGCTGCACATTGGTTATACTGGGTGTCCCACTGAAAGCAGCCCAGTAAGCATTACAACATACAAATACATAATTAATAATCCCATGATGGAGCAGCATAGAAATGTACAGGAATCCTCATTATTACAAACTCGCTTTATACAGGAACGTCACTCCAAGCGTGGACATGGACTGAATGCCAGCATTTAACTGAAACACTTACAGGGCTGCTTTCAAGCGGGGCACCCTGTATCGTACTGTCATGATGTAGCTTGATACACAGGCTTGCAAAGAATTACAAAAAAGTGCTTTGTCGAAAGTGACGGGTTTCATTTGTTGTTCTGTTGTTGCTGCCTGTAGCAGAATAACTACTAGAAAGTGTATTTTGAGAAGTGAAGGCGTGTTTATAGCACGCAGGTGGTACAGCAGACTAGATGCAATCTGTGAGGCTGGAACTAACAGATAAATGAACTGCCAGAAAGTTTTTTTTTTAAATAAACCTTCCATTCAAAAGTCCTTAACTTTTATTGCTTTGCTTCATATGCAGTTCTGTGACTAACTTTTTCTATTCAAACCACTCAAGTATATTAAAATAGTGCCACAGGGAATGAATTATGGTATGCCGAGAGGGTCAAGACAGAGGGTGATTAATGTACCTAAAAAAATGAACGTGTTAATCGTAGAAGTTCACTGCGATTGACAGCCCTATTTTTTTTGAAAGTATGAAAAATGCTAAGAGGATCCACTGTCTATTACCTATATGAATAACAGTGTCTAAGGAAGTTAGCAAAAAATAAAAAGAGATTTAAGCAGCATTTAATACCAAAACATTATATTTACACTCAAAATACTGACAGACAAAATATCCATAAACTACAATGATTCTTTATCAACTATATGGCAACAAAATATTGCAAAATAATGACGCTAGCACTGAATTCTTTCTCAAATACATTTATTTTGTTGAACTTCCTTATGATAGACTGGTCATTATTACAAAATAGTCCTGCAAGAAAACAACATGACTGCACTATATTGAAACATTACTTCACCAGGTGATTCAGGTTTGCAGTCTGCTATAATAAAGTACTGCACTGTGGTAACAAATTATTCCAGTGAATCGTAGCAAATGTATTTTGCCATCACTTCGTAGGTGTCAGATTTTTCTATATGAGAAACGCACACATTATGATGAAGGTGAATTAGATTTTTTAATGTTAATTTATTTCAAGCTGTTAGTGAAGAATACTTATCGATCGCTCCTTGCAGATACTTCAAGGCTACACTTCAACTTCGAGGGATCGCATGCTAACATTGAAAACACATCAGTCACAGGAAGAGCAGTGATTGGTGCTCCAATGTGAGCCAATCATCTGGGAGTTCTTTTAAAGAAAAGGCAAACATTTACAATGTTTCAGGTTTAAAAAAAAAAAAGAAAAACATTCAAAATAGTTTTTTTCTTATAAGGACTAGAAATCCCAGGAGCCACTCACGTTTGCCGGCTGCGTTCCTTCAACAGGAAGAGCAGCCTGGAAAATAGAGTGAGAGACCTTCACCAGTTTTATTAATTACAAATACTATGAAAAAATACCATTACAAATCAAATACATGTTTATCTAGGAAGTGATGGTAATACATATTAGTTAAGATCTGCTGCAATTATTGTGTTAGTTCTGTATACTTTAAGGTAGATGCCTTGTTTTTTAGGGCCTTCTTAAAATGTGTAACCTTACGTGATCCTGTCTGTCGACACAGTAACCCTTGATTACTCGAACCCCCTCTGTTATCCGAACAGCACCCCTGGTGCCTGTCTTGAGTGCTGTGCTTTTCTGTCCTGTTGTCATAGACAATGTGCCAATAATATACATTCAGCCTCAATCTCAGTATTTACAGAACAAGACTGGATCTAAAGGAGTTGAATGATCTTTTAGGAGTTTTCTTGATTGGGAAAGTCAATTTCACAGTTCGATTATCCGAACAATTCGCTTATCCGAACAATTCAATTATCCAAACAATTTGCTTATCCGAAGATCCACTGGTTCCAGTTAATTTGGCAAATAGAGTTTTTACAGAAACTGCCTTGCATTATTACACATTTTCAACCAAATTAAAATCCATCTATTAAACCTGGTAGGTTATTCCATGCATTCCTACCTTCCATTCTAAACTTACTTTTACTCTCGTTCTACTCTGTACTAAATTTGAAGTCTGGGTTACCATTTAGGAATTTTATACATTTCAATGAAGTCGCCTCTTTCCTTTTTTTTTTCTAGGAAGAGGGGTTTAAATTCTTTTAGCCTTTCCTCATAGCTCATGCCATTAAGTCCTGGGATCAGCCCAATTCTAAAACTGGACACGATATTCTATGCAAGGTCTAACTAGAGCAGTAGTACTCAACTCTGGCCCTCGAGATCCAATCCAGTCCAGGTTTTTACTCCAAGTATGTTCTAATGTAGTTAATTGAAGCTGTTAAGAGGCAGTTAACTCATTTATGACCTGGTTGGAATAAAGACCAGGACTGGAATGGATGTTGAGGGCCAGAGTTGAGCACCACTGAACTAGAGCATTGTATTATCTCAGCATAAATTCTCTTCTATTCAAATCCCTTAGAATTAACTGGGCTGCAGTTTCTGAGTCCACTACTCCCCCAAGTTTGGCAGACTGTGTTTGCTTTGCTCATCTTTTTAAATATATATTTTGACACACATTCATTTCAAATGTCTGTTTTAATGATCTTGTCATATAAAGAGTTTGAAGTTAAGGTGTCATGCAACCACCCTGTAAAACCAGGTTAGGTTATCTCTTATCTTAGCACTTATCTCTAAACTCACAGAAAACAAAGAGCACAGCGGTCAGGCTTGTGAAAAACAGGAACTCATTTGTGATTAGTCATAGATTCCTTTCAAGCAAGATGGGGCCTGGCTAGTACAATACATAGATAGGGGACCTACTGCAGTGTGTTAACTCCATATGTCCCAGCAAGAGCTCTTCCTCCAAATCCTCACGTTCCTTTACATTTTTCTAGTATTCATTTTTTTCTGTAGTATACAGTCACCTCACTAGTCAAACTAGCTGGGTATTACATGTTAAATTAGCTTAACTTAATGGGTAAAAAGGTATACAGCTGGATTCAGACACTGATTACCACTAATCTTTGACTACCTTACCTATGATATCATCAGTTAGTCCTGGATTAGTGGTAATTGGGGTATTTGATGATAAGAAATGAATATAAGACTGCCTAACTTAGGGCTTGATGTGATCAAGATATATCCCATTGGAATAAGTCACAGCTGGATTCTGTTGTATTTCTGCTTGTACAGTGTGCCTCATACTGGGTGGTCTGGCAGTTCATTCCAGGGTGAGTCAGAAGCCAGCCATCCAGGAAGGGGGCAGAGTCACAATGCCCAAAGTCATCGCCCTAATGTGGTACGTGATTGAACTAGCTATCGGAGGGGGCGTGACTAAGGGTATAAACATTCCACTTTATTCATTTCTGAGTGGGCTGTCTCCATGTAATTGGGGCAGCAGTGTGGAGTAGTGGTTAGGGCTCTGGACTCTTGAGCAGAGGGTCGTGGGTTCAATCCCAGGTGGGGGACACTGCTGCTGTACCCAACTGTATAAATGGGTAATTGTATGTAAAAATAATGTGATATCCTATAACAATTGTAAGTCGCCCTGGATAAGAGTGTCTGCTAAGAAATAAATAATAATAATAATAATAATAATAACAACAGGGGGTGTGACGATGTAATCTGTTCCTTCGTTATGGTTATGAAAGGACCTGTTTGGGAAACTGAAGTAATTAATTACCGTGAGTGTTAAGTGTTTTGTTTGCTTGTAACTGTCTGTGCTTGTCATTATAGAAGACTAACCTCTGGGAGCTGTAGCTAAATCGCCAGCAATTAAACCCAGACTCCACTTCACCATTGCACACAAATAAACCTGTAAATCACCACTTTCACTAACAGCACTCACTCTGGACTTGTGACCGTATTGTGTTTGTGTGTGTCTTGTTTAGTGTATTATTATTTCAGGACTGAACCCTGTGGTTTGCCTGAGCGATACACATCGTTGTGTAGAGCCAGGTATTATTATTTGTCAGCAGATAAAGAGCTGCTTTTTCACCGTGAACTGTGTTGTGTCTCTCATTCCTAAGCACCACATCACCACTGCACCTGTGCACTACAAACCACTTTGCCACATACCCCTAAAAATACATTCATGGGGATTTCAAGAAATTGTAATTTCTCCACCATGCATATCCATTCATTATGTAGGTCTCAAATGAGCAGTTTTAAAAGAAACATGTGTTTTAATTTCAAAACATGTTCTCTAGAATTACACTAGGTTAAAGAATTCTCTGTTTGCAAGTCATTCTTTTCGTTAGTGTTGCACTTCCTTGGCCACCTGGAGGGTGAATTTGTCCCCACCCTTTCACTGCCTTCTTTCCTGTCAATAACCAATCAGCTGCTTCCCCTATTGACTGACATGCTTTCAGCCAATAACATGACCCAAGAAGTAAAGCAGTAACAGACCAAGCTAGTGCCCTTTCTTTAACCTAGTGTAATACCAGAAGTATGTTTTAAAATGAAAATACACATTTGCTATAAAGTCTTTCCATCAAAATTGCACATTTAAGACCTATGTAACTAATGCAAGTGCAAAATGGGTTTGATTTATGGAACTAACATTAGTATAAAATGTTCTAATTAATAAAATCCCATCAGGGTACACATTGATAACCTTGAATTTCCTATCAGTTAGATTTACAGTATGTTTAATTCTCTTTTTGCAGGGAATTTCCAGAGCACAACCGTCACCCAGTTCCAACCCAAGATGAAGACCAAGTACTGCCCCCTCATCCAGGTTATGATAAATATCTCACACAATTACACACACATTGACTACACATCGGTGTCCCTGCACGGGATCATCGCAGTATTCGGGATCCTGGAGAACTTGCTCATCCTGTGGGTCATCGGCTTCCGAGTACGCCGGACGGTGGTCAGCGTCTGGATCCTCAATCTCGCCGCTTCTGATTTCCTGGCCTCCCTCTCGCTACCCTTCTTCGCCTACTTCCTGGCCAAAGGACACACCTGGACCCTGGGGAACACCTTCTGCAAGATCCACTCCTCCATGTTCTTCCTCAACATGTTTGTCAGCGGGTTACTTCTGGCCACCGTCAGTGTAGATCGCTGCCTGGTAGTGCTTTATCCAGTCTGGTCCCAAAACCACCGCGATGTCCGTCTGGCAACCCGGGTCTGCCTGGGAATCTGGGTCTTGGCTATCATCAACACTATCCCCTTCTACATCTTCAGAGACACCATTGAGCGTGTTGATGGCGGTATAATGTGTTACTACAACTACGCTCTTTACAGCTCCCCGGATGATGATATTGAGTCCCTTTGCGCAGTGAGGCAGGACTTTCTGGCTGCCAGCAAGTTCATTTTGTCCTTCCTCATCCCACTGCTGGTGATCATAAGCAGCTACACAGCCGTGAGCCTCCGGATCAAGAGACGCAACAAGCGCCGTTCCAACCGCTTCTTCAAGCTGATCGCGGCGGTCATTGTCACGTTCATCCTCTGCTGGATTCCCTACCACATCTTCAGCCTTCTCGAAGTGACTTCACGAAACCAGCCTAATCTGAAAGTCATAGTTGGGAAATATCTCCCCCTGGTGGCCAGCCTGACTTTCATCAACTGCGTGATTAACCCTTTCCTCTACGTGTTCAGCTGCCCCGATTTTACCGCCAAGATCCGCCAGTCACTGACCGTGGTTATGGAGAGCGTTCTGGTGGAAGATGTTGACCTTAATCGCAGGCGTAGCACCACGCGCTCTTCAGCCAGCACCAGCGAGTTTCTGACTCAGGGGTATAAGTTCCGCTGGCACCGGGAAAAGCGTGGAAGCTGTGGGGAAGGCAAAGAAGATGAGGAACATCCAGCAGTGTTTTAAAAGACTGGATTTCAAGGGCTGAGGGGATGAATATTGCGCAGTGGAGATCACAATAAGTTTAGATGAGCGCAAACACTGTGATTTGCAACCCTTGTCCTCAAATACCCTTATAAAGGTTTCCCATAGTAAACACATAGCAAAGTGTAAAAGCATAGCGAAAACACGGTAAAGTATAAGCAAGCAGGTAATTAGACAGGTATGGTAAAATACATTAGCAATAGCAAACCATGGTAAGCTATGGTAAATGCTTAGTAAAACCATGAGGAAAGCATGGCAAAATTGTATTGCAGTTTGGTGATTCAATATCCAGAGAAATCACTGTAGCTACACAGAGCTTAAAGTCTTGGAGTCCTGCAGTGCTGTCTTATGTGCACTAGAAAACAATGCATGTTTAAAACACATTTTGGAAATAAAAACCTGGACGGTTGGGGGAACGCTGTTAAAAATGAAGGGTTTAAACAAGTAAATGGTTCTTAAGACAAGCTATTTTTTTATTCATGTGTAATTACTGGATATAGTTTTTTCTATGTTTTTTTAAAGGGGATAAAATAACCAAGGCTTTATTCGCAAGACTGTTGTGCTGGTCACTTCATTTCAGTTCCTAGTTGAAGCCCATTTGCCTTTCCAAAACACAGTTCATTTCCTCCCTGTGTTACAGGTAACAGGACCCCACCTGAGCCACACGTTTTAATTCTGTGCTGCCCACAGGAACCTATATGGAGACAGATAATAAGGGCCGGAATTAAGTTTAATGGGGGTCCAGGGGCTGTTATTGTTTTGGGAGTCCCTCTTTGTATATTAATTTGCTTCCCTTTACTGTTTTACTACCACCACGCTCAATTAACTTTAATGTCAAATTATTCAGTCTTAGCTGATCCACATTTGACTCAATTCGATGTTTGAATTAGCGCCAGTTTTGAAAATGAGCAATGGCCACAGTGCTAGTTACTGGCAGTTTGAAATACAAAATGGGAAGTGCAAACTGCAGACTCTTTTGTCGTAAAGCCAAGTTATCTGGAAATGTGTCGTCCTTATCTCTTACGAATATGTACGTGTATAATAGGTTTAAATATATAAGCAGTCAAAAAATGTTTAGCAAATAATACAGGATAGTACACAGCGCTTTCTTATGGAATGTTGTTTTTTTGTTGTTATTTGTGTAAAGCTACAGTTTGTCTGTTTTTTTGTTTTGTTTTGTTTTGTTTTTTGGGGGACAAATGAGGCAGGCTGTGTTTTAAGACAACCTAAAAACTTCATGGGAACCCGGTTTAAGAAAGCGGTACATGGAGACTGCCCCACTGTAATCCATATAAACCTAGGTTGTTTCCTCATGTTGATTTCTCTCCAATGTATTTTCCGAAGTACTGGTACCTTCGCATATATTAGTTGGTATTGTATTAAAACAGCGTGTCGTCGTTGGTGTTTTATTCTAAAATATCTTAATCTTGATGGCACTACTTGTTGTGTTTCACGTGGCACGTGACTTGATCGCAGGTCAAGTCATATGATCAGGCAGTCTCTGCTCCTCTATCGCAATACGACGTGCTTAAACAGACGTGGTGCTCCGATCCATACAGCCACACGCTAATATATATATGGGAGGCTGTTTGGTCCAGTGGTTAAAGAAAAGGGCTTGTAACCAGGAGGTCCCCGGTTCAAATCCCACCTCAGCCACTGACTCATTGTGTGACCCTGAGCAAGTCACTTAACCTCCTTGTGCTCCGTCTTTCGGGTGAGACGTAATTGTAAGTGACTCTGCAGCTGATGCATAGTTCACACACCCTAGTCTCTGTAAGTCGCCTTGGATAAAGGCGTCTGCTAAATAATAAAAAAATAAATAAATAAATAAATAAATAAATATATATAATAGGCAGATAATTCTCTCTCTCTCTCTCTCTCTAAATATAAATTCTGCCTATTATCTGTAACACAGGAAGGAAATCTAGCACTGCTAAGGCCTTATTTCCATAAAGACCAAAGAAGGTACTCGATGGCTCTAATAATCAGTGAGCGAGGAAAGACTTAAACCTCAGGGGACGAAAGGACGGGAGTCATCTTTAGTCAAAAATTGATTATTTTTGCGTTACCCATCGTGTTTTTGTGTTTATACGACACGCAATTAGCCATTTACTTATAATGATACAATCACCCACTTTAGACCGCCAGCGAAGAGCCATGGGCGAAAAACGGGCAATAAGCGAGGGTGGTAGTGAGGGTCAAAAAAAACAAAACAAAAACACACACACGCACACACACACACACACACAACCTTATATGTTTGCAATAAATTCAAACGTTTTATTTTTTTTAGTTATACAATTCCAGTATCTCCAGGCCATTTAAATAAAATATTAAAAAAAAAAAAAAAAAAAAGTTGAATATGTACAGGCAAGCACTTTTTAAAAACAAAAAAAAAATATTCTGCTGTTTACAAAACTGATGCTAGTTTAAGTCAGCCTTCATTTGTGCAAAACTTGGACGTAAACAAACAAACCTCTTCCAGTACTTTTTTTTTTTGACATTTACTGTGGTTTATAAAAGTCACTTATTTTTGACTGTGTCAAGCCTTTTTCAGGTTAAGCAAATCGACCCTTTCCATCAAGGTAAGCCATTTGTTTTATCCATCAGAATGTCTCTGATTTTCCTTTGATTTACAGTATATGCCTCACTTAGGCGAGAAAACGTATGCGATGTCTTGCTGACTTGCTTTCTTATTTTCAGACGCATGCATGCAGATTTTGTTCTTTTGCTCTGGTGTTAAATGTAGGGTCGACTCGCCATGTTGTACTTTCTGTTTTGCTTTGCGAGGGTGAGTGTTGTACTTGTGGCTGTACTTCACAGCTGCCGGTGGAGCCTGCAGCACGCATGGTGTGGGCTGCTGTAAACTGCAGGTGTTGATAATGGTTTTGAATACCAGGCTTCTGTTCAGCCTATCAGTATCTATCCAATAGAAGTGATTTGTTTGTACAGCCCTCCACTGCTCCTCCGTGGCCACATCACCAGGGTGGAGATTATTCACCTGGTAGCTGTTTCATGCATTTATCCTAGAAGGCCGGTGTCCCTCCTGGTTTTTATTCCAACTGTACCCTAAATTAATTAATTGGACCAATTAAACTTCTTCTAATAAGCACTTAATTGGTCCAATTAAGTCATTTAGGGTACAATTGGAATAAAAACCAGGACAGTGGTCCTCCACGACCAGGATTGGAGACCCCTGATTTAGACCTCTCTGTGTAAAAGGGGCTTCCTTGCTTCTGTTCTAAACTTTTACTCTGCTTCCAATTATGAGCTCTTTTTCTACTCCCTGAGCTAAATTTGAAGTAGTGACTTTGGTTTAATTATTTTATTCCTTATAGCTTATACCAGGGGTGGCCAATCCTAGTCCTGGAGAGCCGCAGGGTCTAATGGTTTTCATTCCACCCGAGTTCTCAATTACTAAATTGAACCAATTATTTTCTTAACTGAACCAATTGTTTTCTTAACTGGTCAACACGAACATGTTTCCAAGGTCTTTGGCCATTGATGATTTAAAGAGACCCAGAAAACCTGCAGGATTGTGGCGCTCTAGGACCACGATTGGCCACCCCTGGCTTATACCACTGGGATAGGCCTGGTTGCCCTTCCTTGTACCCTCTCAAGTGTAATAATGTATTTTTTATAGTGGGCTTTTTCTTTTGTTGTTGTAAAAAGCAATTATTTTCTATTTTGTACATTTTTTTTCAAATTTCACTGTTATTTGCTTTATTCATCTCTAATTAGTAGGTGTGTAGAATTAATTGTGTATCAATGATAGCGGTATATATGTATGTGTATCCTGATACAAGACTGAAAGCACAGCACAGCTCGCTGCAGCTCAACCGAATGTTTCTTGAATGAAGAATAACTGTGTTTTATAATTGGTATGGATACATACTTTTAGCTATTTATATATTTTGATATGAAAATATGGCTGTAAACAAAGCTATGTTAGTTCTCGGGTTATATACCAGTAATGCTAGTTCTGTAGAAATTGTTCATTTTTTACCAGCATGTTGATACACACCCACTGACCAAGTGAAAAATAATTTCATATGAAATATAACACGCATGTGACCTGTCCTTACAAAATCAATAGGTTTAGGAGGAGGCTGTGTGGTCCAGTGGTTAAAGAAAAGGGCTTCTATCCAGGAGGTTCCCAGTTCAAATCCCACCTCAGCCACTGACTCATTGTGTGACCGTGAGCAAGTCACTTAACCTCCTTGTGCTCCGTCTTTCGGGTGAGACGTAATTGTAAGTGACTCTGCAGCTGATGCATAGTTCACACACCCTAGTCTCTGTAAGTCGCCTTGGATAAAGGCATCTGCTAAATAAACAAATAATAATAACCCAAAAATATGTATCATTGCCCATTTTTAATGGTTTGTAAACATCAGAGAATGCATATTTAAACTGGCGAACAGAAACCAATTTCCTAAAATCATACCCACTATAATCGATGCTTCGACACTTTACTTTTTAAAAACATGAAGCAAATATAAAATTCATGTGAATAGTATTATACATAGTAGCATATGCATTGAGGAAATGTTATTATTAAAAAGCAACAAGACCAGCTATTTCTGATCACAACACAAATACAGACATAACTCTAGTGCAGCAACACGCACAGGAAGAGCAGCTCACTCTGTGAGGCCCCCAGTAGGGACACCAGGGCGATTCATCAAGTAATACATGCTTAACTAATGTTCACATAACACAATAATACAATAATAATTCATCGATCGATTCACTGTTGCATCTTAGATACCAGATCTAGGTATTATAAGCCACTTGTTTAAGATGTTTTTTGGAAGTGAGAATGAAAGGAAAGGACTGGGAGTCTGCTAATTATCCATGAAAGAGACACTGAGCTTGCAGAGGTGTGAGTGGATAGTCACATAGGCAAAAATGGAAAAACAAATACAAATGAGTGTAAAATGTATAACATAAATAAAGACTTGACCATTAGAAAAGTTAAGACGTAAATCAAAACAAAAAGTGATGTAAGACATGGAACTAACTGTATGGTAAAACACTGTAATAACCCAGTAACGCAAGACATGGAACGAACTGTATTGTAATTACACTGTAATAATAACACAGTAATGCAAGACATGGAACTAACTGTATAGTAAAACATTGTAATAACACAGTAACGCAAGACATGGAATGAACTGTATGCTAATTACACTGCAATGACACATTGCTGCAAGACATTGAGCTAACTATATGGTTATTACACTGTAATAATAACACAGTAACGTAAGACATGGAACTAACTGTATGGTAATTACACCAAAAACACAGTGGTGTAAGACATGGAACTAACTGCATTGTAATTACACTGTAAAAACACAGTAATGTAAGACATGGCATTGTCTTTGGTCACGCTTTATTTTAAGGGCTGTTTTTTAGTTTATTAACTGTTAACAAATATTGTTCATTTTCAGCTAAGGGTTAGGGTTAGGGTTAAGGTTAGGGTTAGGGTTAATATAAACCTGATTTCAAGAATATGATCGACTGGGTATTGAGCTCTGGTGTTTGATTGATCATCCATAGAGCTCTGGTAACAAAAAAAATTGTAATAAATAATGTACATTAACATGTTTATTGGCTGTTTGTTAACAGTTAATAAACAACAAAAACAGTCCTTAAAGTAAAGCGTGACCCCGTCTTTAATCTAATGTAGTACCAGACATCATGTTTTAAAATGAAATATATATGTTCTGCAGCAATCAGCTGCTTCTCCTGTTGACTGACTGACAGTAACATGACTCTCAAGACACTGGGGTGAATTGATACAGGAAGTGAAACATATTTCCTGAAAAAAAAACACAGATACAATTGAAAAATCATTTAACTTACAGTTGTAGCAGATGTCATGTTTTAAAATGAAAATACAAGTCTGCTAAAAACATGTGTTTCTTTCAAAACTGCACATTTGAGATCTATGTAGCTCACCAGAGCTCACCAGAAAACCTTTGTTAGCTGCACTCTCTTTCATTAGCTAGTGACAATACATTCACACAGTTATAATGATTGATTAGGTGAAACCACGGTCATCTGGGTTCAATTATATTTTGGAGACAAATGTCTGATATTCTGCACACTTTTGTTGGCATATCCTTTGACCCTGAATTATTGTTTTAATAAAGCTGTTCAACCAGAAATTCTGTGCTGTCGGTTGCTGCCAACTTAATACAATGGGGTGCTTATTGTACCGTCAGTGCACGTCCGTTAGTAACAGCATGTTAAAACAATGAGGTGCTTATTGTACCTGTAGTGCATGTTATTATTATTATTTATTATTATTGAATTATTTAGCGGACGCTTTTATCCAAAGCGATTTACAGAAATTAAACAAAATATAAAAGTGTATGTTACAGGCAATAAAATGCAAAACACACACACACACACACATATATACAGTATATATATATATATATATATATATATATATATATATATATATATATATATATATATATATATATATATATATATATATACAATATAAATAAAGGAAAATACAAAATGATATATAAATAGGAATTTATATATCATTTATTTAATTAATTTATTGTAACTTCACTACATGTCCTTCAGTAACAGCCCATTAATACAATAAGGTGCTTATTGTAACTTCAGTACATGTCCTTCAGTAACAGCTCATTTCACTCCAGGGAAGCAGGGGTTTTATTAATTGCAATAATATTTAGACCCTCAAAAGTTAAGATCCTTTGTTGAAAGTAGCTTCCTACAGTGCCACACATATTAACACATCCCTTCTGTCTGTCGACACATGTACACGGTGCTTTATTACCCCCTGGTGGTGTAACATTGTAATAACACAGCTGTTCTACAACTTTGGACAGTAAACCTGAAAAAAAAATGTTTTACAAGTCTCACACAGGCAGACAGACCCCAGAACTGTTTTAGACCTGTTTAAATACACCTGCCTGATCGCAGGCAGGTGTGTCTCATTAGCTTATTGCCAGGCGATTCTCATCCTGGCTCCCATTACAGCCCCAGAGGCATTCTGGGGAATGTAGTCCTGTATCCTACCTAGACTACATTTCCATTTTCCTCCCTCTACTCTGCTACAACATCCTAACACTGACTTATCAAAAACAACCCAACAATATTTCACGCATTTTAAAAAGAACCACACAGAATGATAAAAAAAGAAAAAAAAGAAACAATCATTTGAAACAAGTTATTTTTTAATAATTTAAAAAGCTTCACTTCTGAAGTGGCTTGATAAGTCAGCTGTCAGTTTAAATTGCAGGTGCATGACCCTAGTGATCATTGCTTAAATCACCTCACATCAAAACAGCTGCTTTCAGAGGTCTTTTCAGAAGCCATCCCTTGTTTGAAAAAACACTAGCTAGTTCCTGATAAATGATGATTTCAGCAGAAACAACAGTATACAATTATACAAAACACACATTATAGATATTAAACAGGTAATTAATGAAATATTAGCAACTGCAATAAACTAATGAAATGTATGAAGTGCAACTTTGGTGACACTAAATTTAAATGTGCGTAATTGTGTGTACGCTTATTTGTGTGTGCTTATTCACACAGCGCACACAGTTAAAATGTGTGCTATCTTGTTTATCGTGTGGTGTGCAGGGGGGAGTCACACAGTCAGGGGAGCGCTGGGGTCCCCGAGGGTCTCCCCTGGTAAAGGCACACCCGCGTGGTGTGCAGGGGGAGTCACACAGTCAGGGGAGCGCAGGGGTCCCCGAGGGTCTCCCCTGGTAAAGGCACGATCGCGTGGTGTGCAGGGGGAGTCACACAGTCAGGGAAGCGCAGGGGTCCCCGAGAGTCTCCCCTGGTAAAGGCACGATCGCGTGGTGTGCAGGGGGAGTCACACAGTCAGGGAAGCGCAGGGGTCCTGTCGTGGAAATTCTAATAAAGGAAGCGAGACTGCGAATTCCAAACACACAGGCCTTTATTTCTTAAGTTTGCAAACTGAGAACACTCTCAGCACACAGGGTGCTAGATAATCATCGAGCAGTGTTCCAACATACAGAGTTGGATCAGTTTCTTATATACCTTAAAATTGTCAGCAAGGCAGAGGGTTAGCCAATGATGATTCAGGTATTAGCATATAAGAGAAAACTTATAACTATGCATACTTGGCATAAAACTAAGCAAGCAGATAAAAAGGATGGGTGGTTTGGGTATACGTGCAAAAAGACACGTCTGGCTCATCCTTTTTTCTCACAGCCGCAGCTGCAGTGTAGGCATCTTGCGGTTCCTTATCTTTAGCAAGGCATGCAAGGTTATGGGAGAACAAAATGCCAGTACATTATGTCGAGTCAGTTCTATTTTCTGTAACATTTCTATAACATTCCCTCCCTTTTGAGACTTTGTCTCAACCTTATTCAGAAAATGGATTCAAACACACACACAATAGTACAAGTTAAAGCGAGATTTACAAAGTTTAACATGTAGTGTAATATGAACAAAGTGACGACCCAACGTATCCCGCTTGCAGATTTTCCCCACTATCTTAACTCATCAGGTCATCTGCCATTTTGTTGAAAGGGTCATCATTTGAATCATTACACTGGTCATCATTAGTAAGCAGGGGCATGTTTAAAACAGTGTCAACAGTTTTAGTACATAACTTTTTCACACAAGTTATGATAAGCAAAAACAACAACAATATCACTACATCATATATAAACCAGTGTCAGTAATGTTCAAAGTGTTCCGTACAGTATGGTTGAGCATTTCCCACCAACCATTGTCCGCATGTTTTCAATCATGTTCTACACTCCATGTGTGCAATGTTGTTTTTGTTCTGAGTTCTGTGCGATTTTCAGCGTAGCTGTGGTTTGTAGTATCTGGCTCTTTTTTATTATCTTTTAGTTCAGTTAAGAGCCAGATGAGAAACACAGTTAATATGCTGCCAAGAAAAATAAGTCAGGACTCTGGGGGTCCAAAGCTGACTGTCCCCAAGGCCATCCGAGCCGTCTACGTTGTTCCAGGGGGCGATACATCTTCCTTCGGGCTATAGGGCACTTTTCCGCAATGGCTTGCGTGGATACAGGTTGATCGTTCAGCGACTTTCACCGCTGTCTGCGTTGTCAGGAGCACCTGGAACGGACCTGTCCAGCGTTGTTGATGCCAATGCTTCCGGAGGTCTTTGATGATCACCCAGTCCCCTGGCAGGAGCTTGTGGAGCCTTCGGTTCCTTCGGTTCGGTTAGAGCAGCTTTTACCCTGGGAAAAATAAACTTCAGAACATTGTTAAGAGCAGCACAATATTTTACCATTTCATCCTCACATCCCATTAGGGTGAGCCTATTTTGAGGAAAAGGTGTGTTCAGCATCCGCATTGGGCGTCCCGTTAACACTTCATGAGGTGCTAGCCCTGTAGTACTGTGCGTGCGTCCACGCATGTACATCAGGGCCAATGGCAATACTGTAACCCAGGAGAGCCCTGTTTCAGCCATGAGCTTAGTTAGTTTAGTTTTTATTGTTTGGTTCGCTCTCTCCACCAAGCCTCCGCTTGCGGGGTGGTAGCTACAGTGTGTGCGTAAATCAATTTGTAGGCTTTCAGAAATGTTCTGTACCACACTGTTCGCAAAATGAGAACCATTGTCAGATGTCAATTTAGGTGGCAGACCCCATCGGGGTATAATCTCTCTCATCAGGCTTTTTACTACTGCCATAGCTGTGGCATGTCTGCAGGGGAATGCTTCAATCCATTTAGAAAAAGCATCAATTATCACAAGGCAGTACTTGTAACCTTGGCAAGGTGTTAATTCATTAAAATCCATCATGACATGTTCAAGGGGCCCTCCGGCCTCGGATGAGCTGATACGGACATGGGCGTGCTGCGGCCTACATTATTGGTCATACAAATCACACATTTAGCACAAAATTGGTTAGCATATGTAGAAAAACCTGGAGCAAACCAAAAATTGTTAACAACATTCACCACCCCTCCCTTTGACACATGGTCTTGGCCGTGTGCCAACTTAGCTACATAAGGGAAACATGAACGGGGAAGGGCAGGCAACCCAGTGGGTCCTCGCCAAATCTTATGAGTAGAATCATAAGAGCATTTGTTTTTCCACAGAGCTATCTCGGCAGGTCCCACACTGTGTTGTAAGTCAGCTACATCCTGTAAAGAAAATACATATTCAGTTAAGGCAGGTAATGACACCATTTGGAGCACAGGGGCCTGAGTTGATGCGGCCACTGCTTTAGCAGCAGCATCTGCAACAGTATTCCCTTGAGAGACAGAATCAGAAGCGTTAGTGTGTGCCTGGCATTTACATACAGCAGCGTTCAATAGGGGCACATCAGTAAGATTGGGTCGTGGCTTGCAGACCTGTTCTACTAAGGTGGTGCAATCGTGAGGCTCTCCATCGTGAGGCTCTCGGCTTCTGTAGGAAGAAGTGTAGAAGGGTTAAGCACAGTACAGCGTTTTACCACAACATGTGACATGGTCATTAATACATTCTGGTAATGTAATAGACGAGCTGGAGTCAGATGTGCTGTCTTGGCCTGTGAAATGAGAGCATGTACTGCATGAGGAACATGTACAGTTAGAGGGCACATTGCAACTAGGTCAGCACTAGCCAGCACAGCTTCAGTGGCGGCGGCCACCGCTCTCAAGCAACAGACTAGCCCTCAGGCTACGTTACCAAGGCGCTTAGAGTAAAAAGCCACAGGACGTTGTTTTCCCCCATGCTCTTGTGTCAGTACTGCTGACATGAATCCTCCCTTTTTACAAACAAACAGGTTAAAAGGTTTAGAGTGATCGGGTAACCCAAGACAGGGCGGAGAGGACAAGAGTTGTTTAAGTTTTTTGAGGGCAGTTAGTCCGTCAGGAGTCCAGTCAATTGTGTCTTTCATAGTCATCTTATGGCCATGTATCAAGTCAGCTAGGGGCTGAGTTACTGCAGCATAATCTGGAATCCAAGCTCTACAGTAGCCAGCCATACCTAGCAACGTCATCATGTGTTTTATTTTTTTTTATTTTTTTTTGTGGCAGGCTGGGGCAGTGTCAGAATTGCAGTGACATGCTCCAGGCCCAATTTCCTGCCTTCCGGTGTAATATCGTGTCCCAAGTATTTTATAGATGGTGACACGAGCTGCAGCTTTTTTTTTATACCTTATGGCCATTACAAGCTAGGTACTCTAAAAGAGCTCTTGCATCAGTTTCGCATGCGTGCTGAGTTATAGAACACAAAAGCAAATCATCCACATACTGTATGAGTTTGCTTCCACCAGGGGGAACAGCTGACAAAACAGTAACTGGGTTTGGCACAATAGGGGCCCTTGCATGTATCGCGTCATTTACTAACCTGAGGTCTGGACAAATCGCCATTCTCCCGAGGCTTTGCGGACCGGGAGAATCGGGGTGTTGCAAGGCGAGTCTGGGCAGGGCACGATAGCTCCTCTAGAGACCAAAGATGCATGCACAGGAGCAATGCCTTCCTGTGCTTCCTTGCTGAGAGGATACTGGGCACGGCTAGGCCGGTGTGTGCTTTTTGGTGTGACTGTTAGGGGCTCTGCCCCTTTCATAAGGCCAATATCATACTTATCTTTTGCCCATAGAGAATCGGGGAGGCCGATCAGCAAGGGTGAAAACGTGCCTCCCAGTGCTTCCTCAGGGGGCGCATCTCGGTTCTCTGCCCCATGGATTCCCCGTTGGACAGGCGTGACCCAAAAGAAAGGAGCGCAAACAGCGCGAGCACTGGGGGAGAATTTGAACCCGTCTTCACTTTGCCAGTCAGTCACCTGCAACACAGACTTAAGCCAGACACCAGTATCTTTCCACTCTACATCATCGGTTTTTGCTATGCTTATATGTGGCACAGAGTCAGTTGTGTGGTAAAATAAAAACTGACCGCTATTTAGTTTAATGGCTGCAACACAAAAGCGTAAACCTATATACAAGGCGCTGCACGTAATTGTTTCGTTAGATGGAGGTTGTGCTAACCACTTTCTCTCAAATTCATAATCTCTTGATAAAGGTGAGTACAGGGCAGTGCAATGTAAGGCATAAGGTGATATAAACCCAGTTTCATGACCCCAATGTTGTCGAGCCAATTTAAATAATTCCTCAATTTATTCACCTCCGTTTTGTATATCCCACGAATAGAACCAACTACGGGTCTCAATCATTTGGGCCATCATCAAGGGACACGAGATGGTAACTCCGCTTTATTCACATTTAATTTCACAATTGAATTTACATAGTAGATCTCGTCCCGCTAGGTTGCAAGGGCAGCATTCTGAGAAAATAAACCGATGCATAAACGTTTTCCCTTCATATGTACGGGTAAAGGCATCATAATTTTCTCCCTCAATACTACTCCCGAGGCTCCCACTGTTTTTACTGATTCATTTGATATCATTGGGTTATGCATAGTTCTAGCATTTATGACAAACATTGCAGCACCAGTATCAATTAAGAATTCAAATGACTCACCATTCACGAAGAGATCAACGGTGGGGGCTTCTTGTGGTTTAGAAAAAGTTAGCACGTACTGCTTGTTCGCTGTTTTGGTGCCAGCTGTCCCTGCCTCGTTTCATTCTGGTTTCGGTTTGTATAGTGTTACTTGCGGTGGGGGAGCGCTCTGCCAGTTACTCCCGTTGGTTTGTTGTTGTTGCTGCTGCTGTCTCCGACACTCTCTAGCAAAATGTCCTTCCTGGCCATAATTATAGCAACTAGTGTCTTTATCCTGGTTGTGGAAGTTTCTGTTGCCACCGCCTCCGCTTCCCCCTACCCCCCGTCCCACGTCCGCCCCGTCCGCGTTGGTATCCGCCTCGGGTTGGTCCTTTGCCCTGATAATAAGCCAGCTGAGCTGCTTGCAGTTTAACTCCTTTTTCAGCTTTTGTCTTTTGATTGCTCTCTTGCTTCTGTTGTTGTCTTTCAGCGTGCTTGCAATGTAATGAGGGGAGCCGTCTCCCATCCAATGCATGTCATCCGTACCTGTTTATTGAGGGCAGGTACGAGTCCGTTTATTATGGCTGCTTTTAAAAGACTGTTGTATTCATCGGTGCCTGGTCGGAGTCCGCTGTGTTTGCGAAAGCACGTCTCCAATCTTTGTCTATATTCCTCTAGAGACTCTTTGGAGTGCTGTGTGCTCTATGTATAGCATCCCAATCGGTTTTAGTAGGGTATTGTCATTTCAATCTGTCCAGCAACTGTTCAAACTGCGGTTGATATTCTCCATCCCCTGCCGGTTTCCACGTCAGATTTTTGTCAAAAGTATCTTCGATGTCCTCCCAGCGAAGCTTTAATTTGCATCGCATAATGTGCCCTATTTCAGCGGCAGAGGGTTTGTATTGACGCACAAGACGGGTCATCTGCTCGCTGAACTGAACTGCATCCTTAGTTGGGTCGGGCAAGTCTTTAGCAATGTCTTTAATCTCATCTTGTCTCCAGGTGCGCTGAATCAGGACCTCTGGCAGCCAGTACGCTGTCAGGGGGGCCATGATAATGGCGTTGTTCAGATTGCCTTTTGGTCCCAACCGTGTAGTGAGCGTGCTGGAAGATCCTGATGTCTCAGGGGATTCTGGCGATGATAAGAAGCTCAGTCCAGGGGGCGACCAAGGGGACCAAGTCCACCGGGAACCGCCTTGGAAACCTGTCGGGTTGCTTGGGGTGGATATCAGAGGCGGAGGTGCGGGCAGCGGACTCTCTGCTGTGGGCGGAGGCTGTTGATGGACCTGGACGGGCCGGTCGGGCCGAGGAGCAGGAGCAGGGGCTGTGGAAACAGGAACACAATACGGGGGGGGGGAGCAGTCCCTTTCCTCATCGTAATCTCTGTTTCTCTGTCTTTTTTTTCTTTTTTTCACTTCCTCAGTACTATCTTTCTGACTTGCTTTTACCATTATGCTTTTAGCCTGCAATGCTGTTTGTCTTTCTGCTTCTCGTTCTCATTTCCTATAACCATCCCAGTCTTTTTCTCTTTCTTTGTCTTCTCAAACTCTAACTTTTCTCTACATTCTTGTAACTTCCTTTCACTCTGGGTTGCTTTTAGTGGAAAATCAGCTATTTTATGCCACAGAACAACCTGGTCTACAACACCGCGACCCCATTTATCAGCCATCGTTCGTCCCGGTCCAACCAGCGCGTCCGGGAGACAGACCTCCTTTTTACTATTACTTGACCTCATTGTAATCAAACCCACACGCGCACACACACACAATTATCAGATAACACTCATTCACTCACTCATTCACACGGTTATCTGTCGTCCACACTATATCACTGTCTATTTTTATTTGCACCACCTGCACAGAAAAATTACTTTTCTTAATTGACCATCCAACAGTGCACTTGGTATATTGATCAACTACACTAGTAGTATGACTTTTTTTTTTTTTTTTTTTAAACTGTGCATTTAATTTTTTCAATTGTTATTTTTAGTTCAATATTTGGTATTTCATACGATATCTTTTTAACTAGTTTAATTTGTAATTACTTATTAGTATTATTCATAGATCAGTCGAATCACTTAATTTACCTGTTTCCGGATCAGGATTTCTATGTCTTAGACAACAAAGTTCCCAGAACTCTTTCTGCGCAGCCCGTTCCCAGAACGGGTTTTATCAGGTTCCCAGAACCTGAACCACGTGGTCTCTTTTTTGTCCTCTAGACAATAGAGTTCCCAGAACTCTTTCTGCGCAGCCCGTTCCCAGAACGGGTTTTATCAGGTTCCCAGAACCTGAACCACGTGGTCTATCTTTTTGTCCTCTAGACAATAGAGTTCCCAGAACTCTTTCTGCGCAGCCCGTTCCCAGAACGGGTTTTATCAGGTTCCCAGAACCTGAACCAATTGGTCTATTTTATGTATGAGGAAAACCAGTCTCACCCTTTGTCTTTGTTCGGTACGGCGTATCCGTCCACCGATGCTCCCAGCCGGGTTCAAGGCGGGTCCTTCACCTCCGAAACTATTTCAGAGTGTGGTTCCCTGAGCCACTCCTAAGCAGCCCCCGTGCACGGTTAACCTCAAAGTCCCCGGGAGCAATCGGAAAACGGAGCTAGCCGTCCCATCTGGGTCGCCAAGAATTGTCGTGGAAATTCTAATAAAGGAAGCGAGACTGCGAATTCCAAACACACAGGCCTTTATTTCTTAAGTTTGCAAACTGAGAACACTCTCAGCACACAGGGTGCTAGATAATCATCGAGCAGTGTTCCAACATACAGAGTTGGATCAGTTTCTTATATACCTTAAAATTGTCAGCAAGGCAGAGGGTTAGCCAATGATGATTCAGGTATTAGCATATAAGAGAAAACTTATAACTATGCATACTTGGCATAAAACTAAGCAAGCAGATAAAAAGGATGGGTGGTTTGGGTATACGTGCAAAAAGACACGTCTGGCTCATCCTTTTTTCTCACAGCCGCAGCTGCAGTGTAGGCATCTTGCGGTTCCTTATCTTTAGCAAGGCATGCAAGGTTATGGGAGAACAAAATGCCAGTACATTATGTCGAGTCAGTTCTATTTTCTGTAACATTTCTATAACAGTCCCCGAGAGTCTCCCCTGGTAAAGGCACGGCCGCGTGGTGTGCAGGGGGGAGTCACACAGTCAGGGGAGCGCAGGGGTCCCCGAGAGTCTCCCCTGGTAAAGGCACGGCCGCGTGGTGTGCAGGGGGAGTCACACAGGCAGGGGTCCTGAGTTGACTTGTGTGACCTTTTCCATAATGTGCCACTCCCCACCCCACAGAGCACTCTCCGCTGTAAATATCTGCTTGACCTTCGGTGATAGTTGCTGAGATTTTTCTTTCATTGACACACATTCTACAATACAGATGTGGGATTCCACTTGTGGTGCACTGAACAGACTTCCTTGTTCCATTTAGAACATTTCACAATGTGGTTTGCAACTCTGCTAACTGGCTGTGAACGTGGGGAAAAGCTTTTAATGAAGAACTTTTCATCCTTCAGCTACAATATCGTGCCACTAGGTGGCGATATACAGTATAACTCAATGTGGAAACTCAAAGGCTGATTCACCTACATTTCATATGACTGGCTGCACTAAGAGAAGCTCCTGGTTTCATAGTCACATTGACACAGACTTACACAAAAATACAAAACACAGCATTCCTGTATTTTTGTTTGTTGCTATTTAATTATGGCTCGTATATCACAATTATTGTTTAAAGATTCAAATGAACGAGATTCATGTACATTTTTTACATAAAAAAATGATGACACTTTTTTAGAGCATGAAATGTTCACATGCCTTCCTGAAATAGTACTACAGCCACCAGAGATGTCACTTTTATCAAAGATATTTTGTATTTTGTTCAGAAAAGGCATTCTGTTGCGACACTTCATTCATACGACCCACAGGAAGGAAAACTATTTCAAAAGCAACAGAGTCATCAAGCTCTGGCTATTTTGCCCAGTGTATAGGTTTAAAACTTTTCTTGGGCCTATCAAGATCCTTTCTGATGAAATGTGTTTATCAATAAAACATACTTTTGTGTGTCATGAGTGATCATTTTTATAATAATCTTTATAGTTCATTTGCCTTGTTTTCTGCCCAGTCCTGTGTGCAGTCAAAATCTTTTTGGAATCCCTGGGTGTCGAAGTCATGTCTGCAAATCTAACAAGTTTGCTAATTATCCTCCAATCTAAGTTGTTGATGTAGCTAAGAAACACGAGTGGTCCAAGCACAGAGCACATGGCATGCTGTCATTCTGTGAAGTCTGAAAAAGAAAGATACACTGTCAAATGTGGATTAATGTGAATATAGCAGTTGCAAAACAGTATATTGTAGATTTTCATGAAAAACAAGAAAACAACACAATCACTAACAAGAAAAATAAACTGTAAACTCAAATGAGAAAACTATGGCTACATAGGAAGAAAGTATAAGGGAAGAAAGAGAAGGTTTAACCAGACTACACTACACTGAGATAAACACGTTGCATGTTTAAACATCAGCTTTGTTGCATTTTGACTATATTTGCTTCCACCAAAGTTACAGTCTATTCAAACCCATTAACAAACCTCAAAGAGTACCTGTACCCAAAAACAACAAGCTATTTTTGTGATCTGCATGTTCAATAAATCCTGCTTGCTGCACCGATTTGGCCAACAAGTCACGTGTTTAGCGCTGTCTTCAATTTCTTTGTCCAGTTTACGGATCAAACAACACTAGAAGGAGCTGACGTATTGGAGCCTTTCAGGCAGCGACCTGACGTCAAGTTGTTGATTTCCCTGATAGGACAAAAGTTGCATGCATGGGTTTATGGGATACAGTGGTGAAAACCCATAGCTTGCGACATGGGGAGTGCTAATCAAGCCGATAGTTTTTTTGTGTGCCAAAGCCTATTAATTCAGAACGGGCGATCATAGCAAAAAAAAATAAAAAAATAAAAAAATTAATTCCTATAAATCTGAGAATAGGGCATCACTGAAATCACATTTCAGTCGATTTTTTTTCGTGTGTGTGAGGACCATCTGAATGCTAGGAAAGGAACATGCAGGCAGAGCTTCTGGGTATGAATGCAAGACGAAGCTAAAACCCGATGCGATGCCAACAATATCTGACCACAAAAAGAAGAAACGTCACACAGCAAAGGCCGGCATCATCATTTAGCACGACGAAATCATCAAAAGGTAGGTCCTTGCATATAACTCAGTTGTATTTATTAACAATAAGGAAGAAACTACATCAAAGTGGGCAAAATAAATGAAGAGACTGAAGGTCAACGTCACCGGAAGCCGGAGATATTACAGGCTTTTGTAGCACACTTTATTTATTATCAGTTGTAGCCATTTACAAAAGCTTGAAAAAGTAGAACACGGGTATGAATTATAGAAAAAAAGAGAAGCATTCTGCTTTCTCTAGTACGTGTGTGTGTGTTTCTCTGTTTTCACGCTCCTGTCTAGAAATTATAATTATTTCTGCTGCAATTTTACTCTGGCTAGAGTGATATTATTGCTCGTTAGTATCTGTTGTACTGAAACAAGTGTTTTTTTTGTAATTACAATTATGTTATTTTTAGGTTGAAACTGGCTGTTTGTGTGTTTTCTCCTTTCTCTTTCTGGACGGTACCTCTCCCTTTCTCTTAGTTTCAGGATAAGCCTTATAATCTTACTAGGTAGCCTACATAAGGCTGTAAACTGGGAGTTCTTAGAGAATGTATAGGGCTGTAAACAGCTACAACTAATTACAACTCTTCATATCAGTATCTATTTTTTCTGTCACACCATAATAATATTTATCCCCCTCAAAAATGCAGTAGTTTAGTTTCGTTGCTGTTACTATCTGGTCTGCTATTTGGAGGTTCTTACATGGGAGACACAGCAGCAATGCCGTGAACACAATAAAAACTCCAGCCATCTTCACGTGCCTGTGCTGGAGAGAGAGGAGCAGCACAGCAGGCCTGCCCGGGGTTTCATTGCAAAGATACAGGAAGTGACATCACAGCAGAAGGTGAAGCAAATGAATGATGAGTTAAAATATCCCTTGGGGGCCTCTGCATAAAAATAATAATAATAATAATAATAATAATAATAATAATAATAATAATAATAATAATAAATGTGTCTCGACCAGTTTTGTGTAGGCTATGTACCTTGAAGCACAAATCTAGTTTTTTGCATTAAATATGCATGGTATGGAGGTTTTGTATAAAAATAATTGACACATAGACAAGTTATTGCAGCAGGGTTTCCATAAAACACATTTACTACAAGTGCACCAAGTATTTGGAGCCTTCTTGGTTCAGTGCTGAGATTAGGCTGGTTGCAGACTCCTCTTATCCTCATCTGAATATTCACTAGTGCTGCCTGACAAAGCTAACCTGGTTCATATAAGTACCCTTCTATTTGACTATTTTCATAATAAATCGGATAAATGCTGTCGCAAATAGTTTTGTTAGCTGCAGCTATAGACTAGTAGTGTTCGGAAATAGGGACATCAACGACCCGACATCATATCCTCTGCGCTATACGAGACACCCAATACATAGAAGCTTAAAGTTGTTTTAATGCTTTTATATCTTACATTGGACGAGTTGTGTAAATTGTGTAAAAAGTTTTCAGCCACATGTTTTCTATTGAAATGATTCTATATTCACTACAGGTACTCTTTCAGTGCTATACTTCAGCCATACTGCAGAGATCAGAGATGCGTAGCTGTCTCACTTTCCCAAGATCTCCCCCAGCAACGCAGGGACCTCCTGAGCTGCTTGCGAATGTCGTCACAGATGAAGATGTAAAAGAGGGGGTCCAGGATGTTGTTGAAGCTCGTCAGCCCGTAGCAGAATCGGTAACAGAGGAAGAGGGTTTTCTCCAATTCGCAGGTGTCAGAGGTAACGAAGAAGGCCAGGAACTTATAGGCCCCCACCAAGTGGTACGGTCCGAACACCCCCACGAAGATGACGGTGATGGTGCAGAGAATGCCCACAATTCGCCTCCGCTCGTCCTGAGTCACGGAGGGAGAGGAGCGCAGAGCAGAGCGGATCCTAATCGCTGTGAAGCTGAAAGGAAAAGATAGATCACAGTTTAGGGGTAGATCGACTACTGATTTCAGTTGAATAGTTAAGGTGAATATTGTGAAATAGGTCGACTAGTACTGTAAGCACTTTAAAAAGTGTTTTATGTCTTGTGCTCTGTTTGTGAACTTACTGTTTCTTAAAACTTAAACTATATTTTTAAAAAATGCTCTGAACTTTTTAAAACAGCTTATTAATGTTCTAAAATATCATTGTTATGATATTTTAGAACATTGCACTAATAATAATAATAAAGACAAGCCTTCAAACATATTTAAATAAGGATTACATTAATAAATAGAGATTATGTTTTCAAGGTCCAGTGAATTAGAAACAGTAAACAGCAGCGGTATTGAATTATGTATGTATATATGTGTATATATTGTGATGACGTGTATGTCCCGGACCATAATTTGGAGGCATTAGGACCCTGGGGTTAGGAACATATACTCCATCTTGGTAAATGTTCCTGTCTCTAAGGAGTCCATCTTGGTGAAGGACTCTTAAGTGCTTGATTGTTTTGGTAATTGTTTTATTGATTGTTTATTGTTTAAGTGTTTTTCAGTTGGGCTAATTGGGGTAATTAGAGCCCCTTTAAAAGGGACAGGGAGAACCTGTTAAAAGAGAGAGATAAGAGAGCACATGCCAGAGTGGGTTTGGGTTTGGGTTTGGGTTTGGGTTTGGGTTTGGGTTTGGAGTTTTGAGTTTTGAGTTTGGAGTTTTGAGTTTGTTTGGTTGCTTTGTTTAATAAACGCACGCTACGGCGTTTTCATTACACCCTGGTTTCCTGGTTGGTGTTTTGAAGAGAAGACAAGGTACTGCACCCCCTGATTTCATTACAATATATATTGGCATTCATGTATGAGGATACTAGATTAATATGTGAACCACACTTGAACGTGTTCATGCTAACACACAACTTATTTATTAAATTGACTACCCATTAGGTCATGTTACATCGAGGTTTTAAAAATGTATTTGTCATTTTTTGCAATTTTGCACTAGATATTTAGACCTTTCTAATGGTGTGCCCAATTATCTCCCCCTATGTTCGCTCCAATTTAGAAAGGCCAAATACGTTCTCTCACCACCGCACTCAGATGTGACAGACAGAAGACAGAGGGCAGCCCTGAGCTCACTTGACACCTGACCATTAGTGATGAGGAGAAACAGTCCCTGATGGTTTGGTCTCCCTCTTACCCTGCTTCTACCAGGGGAGCCTCTCGGGGACCCCAATGGGAATGGAAAAATCACATATAAGAAATAATAAGATCTTACAAACCCCAATATGAAGCATGGCAGCAGAAACCCAAACACAATGGTCCCAATCTTGAATACAGCGTAGCGATGGCCCACAGGATACACCTCCATACACATTTGTCTCTCATAGTACACTGAGGGTAACAGCCCAAACAGACAATACAGGAAGGAGACTAGCCACACCCCGAAGCTTGCTGCTACAGCAGATTTAGCAGTCCGGAATCTTCGACAGGTCAGAGGGTGGACAATGCCGATGTAGCGGTCAATCGCCACAAGGCACATGAACACCACACTGGCATAGAGGTTGACGTAGAAGATAAACCCCACAATATTGCACGCCGCTTCTCCAAAATCCCACCTGTGTTCTTTCTGCAGATAGCTGACCCAGAAAGGCAAGGTGACGAGCTGAATCAGATCAGACACCAGGAGGTTCAAGATGAAGATGGGCAGAACATTACTGTGACAGAGAAGCTGGAAGAGCCCCCACAGAGAGAGCAGGTTAGCAGGAAGACCCACGACAAACACACAGCCGTAAATGACCGTCAGACCAGTGATATCCTCTGTTAAATTCATGGAACAGTTTGCCATTCTGATGCTGTCCTCCTAGGTAAGTAGATACCTACTTCCAAGTAATTCTTCTATGTCTGTCAGACCAGCGCTTCCACAGGTCTCTTTTGCAACGGAACTCTCAAGCTTAACACAATGCAATCTCTCTGATAACTAATTTAAAACAGATATGAAAAATGTCTTTCAAATATTACATATGGGCATTCTTTAGAGCTATTTCGTTGACTGCAATAAGGACTGAAGTGTTGAGTGGAATTCTCTTTACTATAGACTTCTGTACAGGTCTACAGTGTTGAGTAGAGGCCTCTTTCCTAAACCTCTCTACTTTTTCCTAAAGCCCACTATACAGGTCAGCAGTGCTGAGTGGAGTTCTCTTTCCTAGACCTCTGCAATATTGAGTGGAGTTCTCTTTCCTAGACCTCTGTATAGAGGTCTGCAATATTGAGTGGAGTTCTCTTTCCTAAAGACCTCTATACAGGTCAGCAGTGCTGAGTGGAGTTCTCTTTCCTAGACCTCTGTATAGAGGTCTGCAATACTGAGTGGAGTTCTCTTTCCTAAAGACCTCTATACAGGTCAGCAGGACTGGGTGGATTTCTCTTTCCTAGACGTCTAGAGTGTTGAGTCGAGTTATCTTTCCGAGACCACTAGACAGGTCTTCGTGTTAAGAGGTATAGCTTAGGCAGCCACATTGAAATGGAGTTCTGCCTCCGATCACTGCTTGTTCAAAGCTTTTAAACTGACATCTTCTCTCAAAATAAATTGTAAAATAACACGATGTTCTTGTCCTGGTTTCACTGTCAGTTCCCTTCTTCTGCAGTACCCTCCAGGATCCTGTAGTTGTCTCTGAAAGTAAGGAGATCATTTCAATGGTTAGACAGATTGCCATACTATGAAGGATGTCCCTATATTCTATATTGTACAATGGCAAGGATCATCCTCCTATTCATGTCAATACATTATGTGATGTTATGGCAATGGCAATATCTCAGGACATCGCATTTAATTTGTTAGTTGGTTTTCATTTCCAATGACCTCACAGGTCTTGTGCAATCACATACATGTGTGTTGTGGGACATTGGCACTTGACGACTGTCTTGTGCTTCACAACGCACCAGAGGCATGGTGATATTCCACAACCACACACCCTGGAGTGCCATACATTCCATTTATTGCAGACCGCCTCAGTTAATAATCTTAAAAACACACTTTCAGAAAAGAGATTTTAGTTCTATAGACAAATGTCTCAACAAGGCCGTGTTGGTCAACACTCAAACATTTTTAAACACAGTGGACTGCCATTAAAATCTATAAGGCATATATCAGGTCCCAGAATTGTGAACAAGTCAACATCCAGTGGTCAAATGCTTTACACCCTTATTGCATAGGGGACAGTAACACAGTTCTTAAACCTACTACTAAGACATTGTTAGGAATCAGTTTTGTGTATAGGCTCCTCTTAATTGAGAAGTGGAGATCATTTCAGATATAGTGCAATCCTGACTATGTCCTCTCAATCTCCTATGTCCCATTCTAGCCTTAATACGAAAACCTCAGAGAACAGAACCAGCCACTCCCAGTCACGTTACCAGGATACATATGAATGTGCATGTGTTCATTATTACATGCAGCGCTCCGGACAAGCTGTGCACAGGGTGTTAGACGCATTGAAATAATATGAATTATACATGATATTAAAATCTAATGCGTATATTTAACATGACAGTATTTCATCGGGTGATGCATAAACGCCATTTACCGTCAAACAACATCACCTATTGCAATGTCTGAATAACGTGCCCTTAGAGACCAATTTTCTCATTAGCATATTATTTATCTGTTAATTGACCCTGGCGTCATAATTAACAAGTGCCTTCTACTTTCTTATTCATTTTTTTGCAACATATAGGATTTTCAGTTTGTTATATTGTTTTAGTAAACTGGGGAGGCGCAGTTAATTTTTTCGTAACTCAGGGAGGCGCACTGTGACAAAGTTTGAGAACCATGACTAGGCTAATTAGAACATAAGAAAGTTTACAAACGAGAGGAGGCCATTCAGCCCATCTTGCTTGTTTGGTTGTTAGTAGCTTATTGATCCCAGAATCTCATCAAGCAGCTTCTCAAAGGATCCCAGGGTGTCAGCTTCAACAACATTACTGGGGAGTTGGTTTCAGACCCTCACACTTCTCTGTGTAAAAAAGTGCCTCCTATTTCAGTTCTGAATGCCCCTTTATCTAATCTCCATTTGTGACTCCTGGTCCTTGTTTCTTTTTTCAGGTCAAAGAAGTCCCCTGGGTCGACATTGTCTATACCTTTTAGGATTTTGAATGTTTGAATCAGATCGCCGCTTAGTCTTCTTTGTTAAAGACTGAATAGATTCAATTATTTTAGCCTGTCTGCATACGACATGCCTTTTAAATCCGGGATAATTCTGGTTGCTCTTCTTTGCACTCTTTCTAGAGCAGCAATATCCTTTTTGTAACGAGGTGACCAGAACTGAACACAATATTCTAGGTGAGATCTTACTAATGCATTGTAAAGTTTTAACATTACTTCCCTTGATTTAAATTCAACACTTCTCACAATATATCCGAGCATCTTGTTGGCCTTTTTTATAGCTTCCCAACATTGTCTAGATGAAGACATTTCTGAGTCAACATAAACTCCTAGGTCTTTTTCATAGTCCCCTTTTTCAATTTCAGTATCTCCCATATGATATTTATAATGCACATTTTTATTGCCTGCATACAATACTTTACACTTTTCTATATTAAATGTCATTTGCCATGTGTCTGCCCAGTTCTGAATGCTGTCTAGATCATTTTGAATGACCTTTGCTGCTGCAACAGTTTTTGCCACTTCTCCTGTTTTTGTGTCGTCTACAAATGTAACAAGTTTGCTTACTATATCAGAATCTAAATCATTAATGTAGATTAGGAATAGCAAAGGACCTAATACTGATCCCTGTGGTACACCACTGGTTACCTCGCTCCATTTTGAGGCTTCTCCTCTAATCAGTACTTTCGTTTTTCTACATGTTAACCACTCCCTAATCCATGTGCATGCATTTCCTTGAATCCCTACTGCGTTCAGTTTTTATTATTATTATTATTATTATTATTAGTTTATTTAACAGATGCCTTTATCCAAGGCGACTTACAGAGACTAGGGTGTGTGAACTATGCATCAGCTGCAGAGTCACTTACAACTACGTCTCACCCGAAAGACGGAGCACAAGGAGGTTAAGCGACTTGCTCAAGGTCACACAATGAGTCAGTGGCTGAGGTGGGATTTGAACCAGGGACCTCCTGGTTACAAGCCCTTTTCTTTAACCACTGGATCACACAGCCTCAGTTTGAGAATTAATCTTTTATGCCGGACTTTGTCAAAAGCTTTCTGGAAATCTAAATAAACCATGTTGTATGCTTTGCAATTATCCAGGGCTTGGTAATATAGTCAAAAATACAGAGTGAGAATGATGAGCTTGTATAAGGCACTTGTAAGATCGTACTTGTAATAATGCCTTCAGTTCTAGTGAAAACACTACGACAAAAAACAGGAAACAGCTTTGGAGTCAAGGTAAGATGCAAGTGCTTGAAATCGAGCAGACAGGATAACAACAGATAACAACCCTGCGTCTGCACTGTCCTGTAGTATCTGGTAACAGGATCTTGCTAGTTGCAGTCCTGAACATCCTGTTTTAGCTGCTATCTACGTTCTGTCATCTGTACATTTTGTGGGGAAGTTTATTGCAGACCAGGTTTGACGACATAGTTTGAGCACAAATATAACTGACAAGGCACACTTAAATAGCAGTGATAAAGAATATACTTCTCTTACCTTATTTCTTCTACTCATAAAAAGAAAACGCTATTAAATTCAGTTTTGTTAAGTGCGATTAGCGGGTTGTCAAAGTTCTAATTTGGTCTGGGCCCAAGTTTCTCTCTGAGTAATATCTGCCATGAACGGAAGTGTCAAAATATGGTAGACAGGAAGCACACGAGTAAATGAGTACTGCACCACATCCTGAAATACCCGCTTGACAATTTCCAAAACTTCCACTTGAGATCATTATTTCTAAATCTAATATAAACTGTATTTGTAGCCTAATGAACTTGAGTCTTCAATGAAAAAAAACATGTCCTGTCACAGGAGAACTTTATAAACCAGCCAACAAACACTCCATGTAACAGTGGCTCTCAAACTTCGCGGTACTGCAACCCCCTTCTAGCAATAAAAATGACTTTGCGACCTCACTGCCCTGTATTACTGCAGAATAGTTTGTATTGATAAGTAAAACATGCATTAGAAGGCAATAGCAACAAAACTAATATAGCATTGCTTATTTTTATCGCCAATAGTATAAAAAAAAAAAAATACTGTAGCGATCTCGGTTCCCGCAGGCAGGCGCATCACACAGGGCGAGGCAATCCACACACAGGCGGAGGGCGGGCGCAAACCCGGGTCCTCTCGCACTGAAGCATAGCGCCGATACCGCTGTACAAAAGAGCCGACTCCTTTGCAAGGAGCGTATATCGGGCTTATGTCTCTGTGTGTGATTACGTCACCTACCAGCCCTGTTGCTGCCTTCCCCCGTGCACGCTACAATACATTTAAAAAAAATGACATTACTTACCAAACGGGAGGGGCGGGCTTGCAAGGGTGAACGCAAATGCTTCAATTTAGGACATGATAAAAAGTTTACAAAAACAATAATTGTACTGAACTAGATTTTATTTTATAAAACAAATGACTTCTCTACTAAGAAAAGTGCGCAATGTGTCATTGATATCTGTGTTAAGACTTGATACACCAAGGCTTGTGGGATCAGTAATATCTGGGCTTGCTACTATTTTATTTTTATTTTTTTTTGTCAAATCGATGACTAATATTTATGTTTATTTTACCGTTATCTTTATTTTTCAATTCAACCCGAGAATGGGTGAAATCGACCTTTATTCTATTTAAAAAAATACTTTTTATGCCATTGCAAACCGCCTCATTTAGTGAAACCCCTTTATCATATTCAACATGCATCAAAACATGGTTACCAACATTCTAACTGAAATAACATTTGGTCGCAGCTGAGCTATACATTTACAAATTGTCTCAAATTTTGCTGTAGTAAATGCAGCATATAAAAATGTTTTACACAGACCTTTAAAGCATACATTTACGAGTAAAAAAACAAAACATTAGATAGTTGAACAGAACTAACTTGCACTTGTATAATTCAGTCTGAGCTCCCCCTCTCCTGCTTCAGCACAGCCGGACTCAGTCACTAGAAAGAAAGGTAGACGGGCTCTCTTCATCCTGCCGCGGAGACTTCAGGGTATTGTGCACAATATTCATTAAGTGTTTTCCTCTTGCGCCCCATTTCCAAATCAAACTAGTAACTGTCACCGTATACCTATAGCAAAAGCTTACGTACATATTATCCTGCTAATTTCAAAGTAGGCGCTTTGAATGACAGGCGCTGTAGCTGGCAAATGAGAGCATTCTAGCACTGCTTCAGTCAACGAGATCTGTCAGAACAGGGTGAAAGTACAGTACTAACGGACCAGATGACTGAACGACCCCCAGCTGTTCAGAGCGGAACAGAGACGGGACAGACAGCAGGTATAAAAACTACACAAACTAGAGGCGATTTCTAAATGATTCTTTTTGGTAAGAAAATAAAAAATCGAGAGTGGTTTTACCACCATTTATCGTATATAAATTGATTTCAGTCTAACTCATATTTTTGGGGAATTCGATGTTTATCAAAGTAGCAAGCCTAGTCATATCTTATATTATCTACTATTGCATAGCTTTAAAAGTTGCCTGTTTGTCCATGTGTTGGTAATTGTGTTATCGTATGATTTACAAAAAATATAGTTAATAATCACAGAAAATGCTCCAGTAATGAACTGATTTTTAAGTTTTTATCTGCAAAGCGGTCCCTGGACCCCCCCCCCCCCCCTTACTGAAATCTGAAATGGCGCCCCTGCAGAAGAGTCTTGCGCGTAGTTCAAGTTCAAATAGTGCGATTTATTGAACAGAGTCTCAATTTAAACTAAGTGAGTCTGCAGCAGCGTATGAAGCATTCAGAATGGTAAGTACTGTTTTATTACTTTTATTTGAATACTCTGCATTTTGATACATATTGTTAATTCCATGTGCTGTTGTCATTGTATTGCATTTTTAGCTGTGTTGTGTTCATGAATAATTGAATTAATATGTTCTTTACAGTGAACTATCTGCATTTATTTTACAGGTGCCTTAGATTGTGACCCTCCGAAAACTTTGCACCTCCTGGTACAAGGTGCAAACCATTATTGTAGAAGCAAGTAATTAAGAGCTTACCCATTCTGCATTATCTAAAGCAGTGGTTCCCAACCCCCTGTGTCTGCTGGTTTTCATTACAACTGAGCTCTCAATTACTTAACTAGACCCTTAATTGAACTGATCATTTGCTTAATTATACCTTTTTCAGTTGTTTCCAGCTCTTAAACAGTTGCACATTTCAAGTTAGCTATAACATTGTATATGTTACTTGAACTCTGATTATGAAAAGCTTTTTGGGGGTGAAGGTGCAGGTCCCACTATAGTATCTGACGGGATTGAACTGACTTTCATTTATATTATTATTATTATTATTATTTATTTCTTAGCAGACGCCCTTATCCAGGGCGACTTACAATTGTTACAAGATATCACATTATACATTATTTCACATTATACAGATATCACATTATTTTACATACAATTACCCATTTATACAGTTGGGTTTTTACTGGAGCAATCTAGGTAAAGTACCTTGCTCAAGGGTACAACAGCAGTGTCCCACACTGGGGATTGAACCCACAACCCTCCGGTCAAGAGTCCAGAGCCCTAACTACTACTCCACACTGCTGCAGTATATATATATATATACTGTTTATACACACAGTATTAAAATAGTTGAAAGAAGAAACAGAATGCATTGTACAGATGATGTTTACATTTATCAATATTATTTTGATTCTTGCATGTATATACGTTATCATTCGGGCACCTTCTGCTGCAGTAAACCACAACGCAACTCCGGCTATTTATTTGAACAATGTCGCACGACTCTCGCCATGTATAATGCTTGAGATCTCACTAAGAAGATGCAATAAACATTTAAATTAGCATATCGTGGCTCTTTTCATTAACATATTTTCTCTCAGCACATACGACAAAATGTATACTTTGCGAATTGTCACAACAAAAATACAAATTGCCGTATGTTTACGATGCGACTGGCCCATCTTAGTACATCTACCCCTTAATATACTGGTCTCTAACTTGTATCTACTTTTTCTTTTTTAAATGTCTTCTAATTTGACAAGTAAGTAAGTCCCACCCCTCCATCATTATTATTTGAGTAGTTTTATATTTGATCACAAAACCCTTTCATGTTCTGCACCAACGTGAAAAATAACTATATGAATTGTATATAATACTGCCCCCAAGATGTTACTTACCTGCTTAAAATATCCATTGATTTCTGTCGCCCGACACACTCTTTGTGGTAGAAAGGCAATGCAATGTTAGCTTGCTTCCTTATTCACGTCACTCCCTTACTTCCCCTCTCTCTCAATAGCTCTGAAAGCACAAAGCCTGCATTGCCTCACAGATACCCTGTGGTCTCAGAGACATTAGCAGAGGGTGTTGCTAAACAACTGTCATTGAGAAGTAAAGACATTGAAATTGACCACCGTTTTCAAATGCTGTAATCGTTTGAGATTAATATACAGTAGATACACAATATTATTGATAAAAGCCAGATGGATTGAGACAACGTGAATGGCAATGTGAATTGTCTCTGATTGGTCACATTAAGAGGCGTGGGTGTGTGCTAATTATCTATGAAAGGCACATTAAGCTTGCATAGGTGTGAGTGGCTAGTTAGTCACATAGGCAAGAATGGAAAAGAGAAGAAAATAAGTAAGTAAAAAAAATAAGACATGAGAATTTAAAAAGTCAGTAGAATAAAATAACAATAAAAGATGAGAGGGTGTGAGGTGGGAATAGTGTGTGGTACAGGGGGATAGTGTGAGGTGGGGTTAATGTGTGGTACAGGGGGATAGTGTGAGGTGGGGTTAATGTGTGGTACAGGGGGATAGTGTGAGGTGGGGTTAATGTGTGGTACAGGGGGATAGTGTGAGGTGGGGTTAATGTGTGGTACAGGGGGATAGTGTGAGGTGGGGTTAATGTGTGGTACAGGGGGATAGTGTGAGGTGGGGTTAATGTGTGGTACAGGGGGGATAGTGTGAGGTGGGGTTAATGTGTGGTACAGGGGGATAGTGTGAGGTGGGAATAGTGTGTGCTACAGGAGGATAGTGTGAGGTGGGGATAGTGTGTGGTACAGGGAGATAGTGTGAGGTGGGAATAGTGTGTGGTACAGGGGGATAGTGTGAGGTGGGAATAGTGTGTGGTACAGGGGGATAGTGTGAGGTGGGAATAGTGTGTGCTACAGGGGGATAGTGTGAGGAGGGGATAGTGTGTGGTACAGGTGGATAGTGTGAGGTGGGAATAGTGTGTGGTACAGGGGGATAGTGTGAGGAGGGGATAGTGTGTGGTACAGAGGGGATAGTGTGAGGTGGGGATAGTGTGTGGTACAGGGGGGATAGTGTGAGGTGGGGATAGTGTGTGGTACAGGGGGATAGTGTGAGGTGGGAATAGTGTGTGGTACAGGGGGATAGTGTGAGGTGGGAATAGTGTGTGGTACAGGTGGATAGTGTGAGGTGGGAATAGTGTGTGCTACAGGAGGATAGTGTGAGGTGGGGATAGTGTGTGGTACAGGGGGATAGTGTGAGGTTGGAATAGTGTGTGGTACAGGGGATAGTGTGAGGTGGGGATAGTGTGTGGTACAGGGGGGATAGTATGAGGTGGGAATAGTGTGTGCTACAGGTGGATAGTGTGAGGTGGGAATAGTGTGTGGTACAGGGGGATAGTGTGAGGTGGGGTTAATGTGTGGTACAGTGGGGATAGTATGAGGTGGGAATAGTGTGTGGTACAGGGGGATAGTGTGAGGTGGGAATAGTGTGTGGTACAGGTTGGAATAGTATGGTACAGGGGGATAGTGTGAGGTGGGAATAGTGTGTGTTACAGGGGGATAGTGTGAGGTGGGAATAGTGTGTGGTACAGAGGGGATAGTGTGTGGTACAGGTGGATAGTGTGAGGTGGGAATAGTGTGTGGTACAGGTGGGAATAGTGTGGTACAGGGGGATAGTGTGAGGTGGGAATATTGTGTGGTACAGGGGGATAGTGTGAGGTGGGGATAGTGTGTGGTACAGGGGGGATAGTATGAGGTGGGAATAGTGTGTGGTACAGGGGGGATAGTATGAGGTGGGAATAGTGTGTGCTACAGGTGGATAGTGTGAGGTGGGAATAGTGTGTGTTACGGGGGGGGCAGTTTGTGTTTGGAATAGTGTGTGGTACAGGAGGATAGTGTGAGGTGGGAATAGTGTGTGGTACAGGGGGGATAGTGTGAGGTGGGAATAGTGTGGTACAGGGGGATAGTGTGAGGTGGGAATAGTGTGTGCTACAGGTGGATAGTGTGAGGTGGGGATAGTGTGTGGTACAAGGGGGATAGTGTGAGGTGGGGATAATGTGTGGTACAGGGGGATAGTGTGAGGTGGGGATAGTGTGTGGTACAGGGGGATAGTGTGAGGTGGGGATAATGTGTGGTACAGGGGGGATAGTATGAGGTGGGAATAGTGTGTGGTACAGGGGGATAGTGTGAGGTGGGAATAGTGTGTGGTACAGGGGGATAGTTTGAGGTGAGAATAGTGTGTGGTACAGGGGGATAGTGTGAGGTGAGAATAGTGTGTGGTACAGGGGGGATAGTATGAGGTGGGAATAGTGTGTGGTACAGGGGGATAGTGTGAGGTGGGAATAGTGTGTGGTACAGGGGGATAGTGTGAGGTGGGAATAGTGTGTGGTACAGGGGGATAGTGTGAGGTGGGGATAGTGTGTGGTACAGGGGGATAGTGTGAGGTGGGAATAGTGTGTGGTACAGGGGGATGGTGTGAGGTGGGAATAGTGTGTGGTACAGGCGGATAGTGTGAGGTGGGAATAGTTTGTGGTACAGGGGGATAGTGTGAGGTGAGAATAGTGTGTGGTACAGGGGGATAGTGTGAGGTGAGAATAGTGTGTTGTACAGGGGGATAGTGTGAGGTGAGAATAGTGTGTGGTACAGGGGAAATAATATTGGAAAATCATGTGAAGTTATATAAATACTATAACAGCGAGTGCAGACGGTGCGCTGTGTGTCTGTGTTGTGTTGCCGGACCTGTTTGACAGAGCTGAAAGCGTTGAAATCCCTGTGGACTGCCCTGTGACTGTACCCATGTACAGCATGCGGGATCCAGGGGCTTGCAACAGTCGCAGAGACTGGATACAGAGAAGTACAAACATGGTAAACTGCAGAATTACTGTGCAAATTTAGCACGGTAAACTTCCGTATATAGAAACAAGCTTAGTTTTATTTATGCTTTCCGTTTTTGTGGAAACATTTTAGTTTCTTTTCTCTGTGCCCAGGGTCTGTTTGCGTTACGTTTTTTGCGTTACATTGTAATGTTTCTGTATTATATTTTTCTTTGCATTTTAAATGTCAAGTGTCTGTCACTTACAGTGTCCCAGTGAATTTATTTAGTTAATTATTTCTTCCTATATTTATTTTCTTAATGTTTTTTTTGGCCCTGCGAAGTGTTAATATCCCTGATTTTTTTTTTTTCCATTTCACTAACTAACGGGTCAATTTCGTCTTTTCGTGGAAATTTGTCTTTTCTTTTTGGCCAGTGCCATAGTTGCATCAATGTCGGAATCTGCAGAAGCCATAGCTCGATTCTATTATATATACTTCTTTCTGTTCACTATACCGCTCATTTGTCTTTGCCGGAAGAAATCTTGACTTGGCGTTGCAAATCTATTTATAATGAGATGCAAATTCCAATCTCTCCTGTGTAATGAGCAGTAAGTTATGCTGTCCGTAAGCTTGCGGTGATATTATGGTAGTTCAATATTATGGATTGTATGTGACATTGGGTTTGAAGGTGTCCAACATTCACTGCTAAAATCAATATGCTGTGTAGTGTCTGTTTGTTTGTTTTAATAGCTTTGCATTCTATTGACACGTTGTTGTTTTGTCTCCGTAAGAGCTTTGAGGCAATTTATCAATATATAAAAATAGATTGAAGAGGATACAAAATTATTAGGTTGTTGCTGAGTATTGTGTAATCAATACAAACCAAATAATCAATTAGCTCTTGTTCAGATGATATGGAAAAAATGATATGATTTGGCTCATATTTAATTTAATTAAAATAGATGGAACTTCTTAATTTCTACTACAATCCTTGCATGTATTTCAGCAAAACACTAAACACTAATATTATTTCTTCTACAGTTTCTTTCTATAACCTTCCCATGAGGTGTTTAGGATTTGCATCAAGATGGAGTACACAGCCACTTGTCCTGGCAGTGCCCGAATCACTTTGTAGAGGACCGGACTCAAAAACATCTTATTGGATCTTATTACAACATCTCAACCCATGGTTTTTCAGATTGACCAGATGACCCTGCTGTTCTTGGATCCAGTCCTCTACTGTGCCTCCGGCTGGCTCCACTTCTCCAACCACCGGCAGCTGGGGCTTCCGTCCAAACAGGAGATAGTAGGGAGACTGGTTGGTGGTCTGATGCACAGAGGTATTATATGCGAACAGCACTTGGGGAAGGTGCATAGCCCAGTGATGCTTCTGATCCGAAGGAAGGGTCCACAAGGAGTCATGTAAAGTATGGTTAAACCTCTCACATTGGCCGTTCCCTTAAGGATGGTAGGGAGTCGTCCGGTTCCTCTGAATTCCGTACAGTTGGCAAAGCTGAATCACGTTGCTTTCAAAGTTGATCAGAGTGGATTTGTTCTGGCATACCAACACCTTGGCCACAGTACTGACACATTGATCCCGGGTTAGCACGGCATGTGTGTATTGGCGAAAACTTCCGTCATCTCCAGGATATTTTCCCTTCCGTCACTCTACGGCTCCAAGGCAGTGAAATCGATGGCAAGGATCTCCAAGGGCCTAGAAGCAAGCACACTCCTTATAAATGTTTGGACTTTAGGTTGCAGTGTCTTGGAGAGCATATACCATTCACACTGCATGCACCACTGCTTGATGTCTTTTCCCATGCCGGTCCAGAACACCCTCTGGCGACCAGCTGCATCGTCCTTTCCACACCTTGATGGCCATGGTCATCATGCAGGCTGGTGAGGACTTCCTGGTGGAGGATATTGGGAAGAGTTGTAGAAACTTCCTACCTCCTCCAGTGGGATACACCATCTGATTCAAAATGTCCTCCTTCTGTTCGATACAATCCCACTGTCGCACGAGCTCGGCCACTGGTTTGGACAACTGCATCCTCTCGTTCTGGTTCTGTCTATACCCCCTTCTCCAAAATTCTCAAACACGCCCAATGACTGGGTCCCGGGCCTGTAAGATGGCTGTCAGCCCTCTGCCTACCTGGCTTTGCTGTGATGGTGCAATGAAATACGTCCCCCTGCCCAGTATCCATTCCTAGTCGTTCCAACGAGTCTTCTTGTAATGCGATGGGCACATGGACTCCTCGTCATACTGAAGAGACCAAGCGTCTGCATTACCATTCATGCAACCAGGTTGGTACCTTATCTCATAAGAGAATGATGCCAGGTGCGGCACCCATCACTTCTTTAAAGCTCCCAACAAACGCAGAAACGGTGGCTGACGCCGCTTTCATTTCTGAAATACAAAAAGGATAATATTAAGCCATACAGCCACAAAACAAAACATCTAAATGGGTATGTGACAGAGACAGAATGATTCTTGGTGATAAATCTCGCTCTCGACCTGTGAGGGCGCTGTGTGACGCCTGTCACACAAAAGTAAATATTATATAAGTGGTTCATTTAAGCACACCACTTTTTAGCTTGGCCAGGTATTCAAAGTGTGTTGTTTAAAGTCAGAATATATGATACTTCAATGCATGCTTACTGTTACCCTTTTAAGAGTGGGTTTTAGGAAACGTTGCCCCTTTAAATATGTTGGAGGACCTTGACCTTTATAAACCCTGAACTAATGCATTATGGGACAGCACCTTTTCCTGTTGGGAGTTTGTACTCTGCTTAGTTTGCTGCTGAAGATTTGCCGTCGGGTATTTACTTGTGAACAGGTTTGCTAAACTTAAATGTGTTAATGCAAAACTGCATAAAGTTAGATGTATACTATGTTTATCTAGTTTTAGTTTGTCACAGTTTTAGTCAATGTTCTTCGTTTAGCAAACGTTGCTGGCACTTATTTTTTTCTTTACCATTTCCTGGAGGAAAACAAGACATATCCTTGGATTTTGGATTACAGCGGTGTGTTTGGACTTTGTGTCGTCTTTCTGGAGCGCTCATGGATAACCACACAAACCGGTGAGACCGAACTGATTTTTTTTTTTTTTTTTTACGGCGGATATTTGTTTCATTTCCTTTTACTTTATTTTTGTTGGGGGATTTCAAACTGAATTTTGACTTTTTGGGTTTTTCTATTTTTTGTTTGTTTATGATACTGGATTGCTATTTTGGGACATTTCTACTGGACAGTATTTTCTATTTATTTATTGCCTCTGTAGGCTCACTGGTGGATTTACCACCGTCCTATTTCTGTTTCAACTTGGTTTTATGTGCATGGGTCAGCAGCTACCCGAGGTACTGTGGGTCATAAAATTGTCTGGTAATCTATGTGTGTTGGACAGATGTTTTTGAAATTAAATGTTTGCACTCAAACGAACCTAGCAATCCTATTTTCTGCTGTGTATCTGCCTTTCTGCCATCTACATTTTATGTCATTTTTTTTGGTAGTAACCGATTCTTATTCTGGAAATGTTGTGTTGGCCTTTTGGGTCAAAGGTAGATTGTTACAACTGTGTAAAGAGAACAGAGTGCCTGGACTGGATGGCCAGACAATTCATTCCCAGGGGTAGGTGGAAGTCTAGAAAGGGGGCGGAGCTATGGTACACTAAATCATCGACCCAGAAGGGAAACGATGTGGCAGCCGCAGATTGGAGGAGCGGTTGCAATACTTAACCAAAGGGGGCGTGATTGATGGTATATAAGGGGATGTAGAGAAGTGATCTGTTCCTTTGTTATGGTTAACGCTAACAGGGGAGGAGAACCCTGTTAAAGTATCGTGAGTGTTTTATTTGTTTTGTTATTATATACCTATTTGTTATTTATTAGACGGCTAACGTGATCCGGAGCTGTTGCCAGCACAAACCTGGACACCACTGCACTATTGTTCATGGATACATTGCATTTGCACCACTAGCACTAATAGCAGTCACCCTGGACTAGGACTTGTGTTTGTGTATTGTGTGTGTTTAAATACGGTGCTTATTATTTCGGGACTGAACCCCTTGTTTATTTAGCTGAGCAGTACACATCGTTGTGTACTGCCAGTCCTCCATTTATTGTTTACTGTTGTCATCAGACTATTGGATTAGAAAAATAAACCATCATTTCACCAGTAACATTGTTGTCATTCTCTTGAGCATTGCATCACCTCTAAACCTGCGCACTGCAAACCACATTGCCACAGTATAAATAACATTAATACTTTGTTTTATCTCGGGAGAATCCAGACTTGGTTTACCTCTTCATAAAAACTCTGAACTATAAATGTACCATTATAAACAAACAGTCATTGTTTTACCATAAAACCACACACAGCACAATTAAACTATAAAACACATGAATGAACCAGAGAGGGACTCTCCACAACCCCAGGTCTCCACAACCCCAGACATGAAACACTCCAGCACAGCATCAGGAAGTGCAGTGGAAATCCAGAACTCCAAAGCCTGTACTGGGTGGTATTCATAGCGGAAGTGAATGTACCTTCCCGTTACCATGGTGTGATGGGATACACCCCACCCCTGTGTGTCTATGTGTTATTTTGTATTTGTGTTGTATTATTATTTAAAAACATAGTGTTTAGTTTGTAAAAACACAATGTTTTGTTATTGTTGTTTTGCAGCATGGATGAGGTTAAAATTCCCCATTCATGCTAAACTCATATGACCGTCTCCAGATTGATTAATTTATTGCTAATTTGGAGATGGTCATGTGTTTAAAAACCCGCAGCTGTGGCTGAGCGAGCTTAGTGTGTTCAGAGGTTGAACGAGAGTCGGGAGGTAAAGCAAAGGAAAGCTTAGAAATAACAATTTCTAACATTGGGCAGCAGTGTGGAGTAGTGGTTAGGGCTGGACTCTTGACCGGAGGGTCGTGGGCTCAATCCCAGGTGGGGGACACTGCTACTGTACCCTTGAGCAAGGTACTTTACCTAGATTGCTCCAGTAAAAACCCAACTGTATAAATGGGTAATTGTATGTAAAAATAATGTGATATCTGTATAATGTGAAATAATGTATAATGTGACAATTGTAAGTCGCCCTGGATAAGGGCGTCTGCTAAGAAATAAATAATAATAATAACAATTGCTACACATGCTAGTTTAGACTAGTACAATACTTGTTTTTTTCGTGTGTTTTGCATCTGTCTATTTATTTTGGTCATCGTGCCTTTTATTTTGTGAAAGTGTTTTTGTGTTGCTTAAACCTTTTGTTTAATTATTATTAAAACATGCATCAGTGCATTCAATCCCAGCACTGTTGTCTGTCTATTTCCAGGCCTGACGTGACCACAGAAGCCATCTCTGTTAAACATGGTCACGCCCACTGCATTACAAAAGTGATTTATTATTCCTATTAACAGTCAGCAGGTGTCAACACGTCTGCTATGTTTGAATACTTTGTTGCTGTGTGAACTCCTGTTAATCATCCATAACTTGAGAGTAATCGACAGAAGTCTTTGAAAACTCCTGATAATTAACTCAGTACCTTGGACTTGGAACCTGATCCAAAGGAAACTGGCTACATTTACCAAGAGACCAGAAACTGTGCCACTTGGAACATCTGCAGAATTAAGGTATGTTTTCTAGTTTATGTACAAACAAAATGTTTAGAAAATGCAGTCGGCAGAGGGGTGTGTCGATAGTGTGGGTATTTCATAGGCTAATCCTGGTAAACCAACTTGTTTGTTTAATAGAGGCAGGTTAACATTTTGCTTGTCACAGAGGCACAGTTAAACATTTTGGAGCTTCTGTACACTCTAGAGTCTTCTGCTATGGGAAAGTGTTTGTGGGCTGAGTCTTGTGTTACATATAAAGGGTAGCACTGAATAGTCAAACATTGGAGTTGAAAAGTCGACTTTTACTCTTCTCATGGTTGTGAAGCAATTGTGAAGTGCAGGGTTTCAAATGGACAGAATCACAGTTGTAGTTGCAATCCATTACCATGTAAATGTAGAACATTATTAAATAGATTCAAAACATTCCAATCGGTTTGTAAAATCTAGTACACAAACAACAGTGTTATGAAACAGTATGTTCACAAACAGCAGCAGACATTATGAAATAGTAGGGAGGCAGTCTCTGAATCTGTGTTGGTGATGTCTGTATCACTGCAGTTATTGTGGACGGGGGTTTCAGATGTACTACATACAGTCAACATCCATTTTGTGTGTCTCGTAAACCCTTTTATTCCCCACTCAAAGAACATACTGTTTTATTATAGGAAAGATAAGATATACTTCAGGTTGCTTGTGAAGTTAAAAAAGCTCAATAATAAACAGTATGCCTTGCAGATTTGTTGTCTTCTCTGATCAATTTCATTGCACACAATTACCCTCCCAATCACAATAACCCCAAAATAACTAATACAATGAGAATAAATATATCTTGCATATTTTCAGTCTGTTCTAAGTGGTCTCCACTTCACCTGTGTACTTTAATACTGCTCCTATCACACACACCCCATATCATTTGGTGATTAAAAAAAACAATAAATCTTGAACAATAAGTAAAATGACATTAGAACTTTAAACTGATAAAACATTACTCTCGCAGAATGGTCCAGAGCCCTAACCACTACTCCACACTGCTGCCCTATCTTCATGGACGTAACATTAAAGTAATCTCTTGTTTCATCATGTTACATATTCATTGTTTTGAAGGTGTAAAGAAAACAAACTAAAATATCAATCAGGAGACTAAATGAAACATTTCATGACAGTAAACTTACTTCAGGTGTCATTCATTCAACGAAGAACCATCTCACTGTACTTTCCATTTCTTAAAGGATTAGTAGTCGATCAGGGAAGGTACCGAAAATGTTATTGACTAGTCATATTAATCCATAGGCGGGTGAGACTGACCGATTGGTTTAATAATGATTGGCACTAAAGCTGCCAAATAACTTCTCCTTATGATCTTGTTATTAAGAACTAAGGTAAATAGATCATCCATTGCCATTGGTTTATTTCCAGAATATTTTAATGATTGTTTAGTTTCCGCGACAAGACTGCTTTCTAACAGAATGCTAGTGGACTGTGTAAAATAAACAATTGTAAGAATGCAGGCACGCTGGATGAAAAGCAGATTCAATAAATCCTGGCACTGAGTACTGGCAGAATTATACCCCTGCTAACAGACATGTCATGGCCAATGAGAACTTTGAGATAACAAGGAAAATTTGGCTCTCTTCCAATGACCAAAGTTATAACTCTTTCAATGATTTACTGTGAACACACATCCGCCAACATGACTCACAACGTGTAAGACAGAGATTAACACTGTGTTCAAAAGAAGTTCAAAACACAATAACGGAAACGTTTCTTATTTTATTACAGCTCACATTTTTTAATGCCGCTTTAAGAGTAATTAACTATATCGGTCATTGAAATGGAGATCACGATGAGATCCTTACAGTATTTTCATAGTAGGCGGCATAACAGAGCTCCAGTCCAGACCAGAGCTGAATCAGTGCCTGTGGAAGGGTGAGAATTCAGTGTCACAGGAGTCACAGAGTTGTAGTGCTAAACACGATTTCCACATGGTGGCACTGTTACACTGTTTTTACCAACAATGCGAGTTGAGGTGCAGTCATAAATACAAGCAATCTAACGGCATCTAATTTTAAAGTGATGTTTCTCCAAACACCTTTTGAAATGTAAATAGTGAACTTTTAATTGACCGAGCGAGTGCTTTGCTGTCTTTTGATTCATATTACAAAATGAATCAGAGGGAGATTAAGTGGAACAAATATTAAATGTTCCATTAACAATTTCTTCCTCTGCTTTGACTGTCTCGCAGGATCCTCTGATTTGGGGACAAGACCCCCACACATTTCTGTTCTTTATTGTTTCATTGAAGTTAATGTTCTCAATGCTTCAGCACCAAAAAGCCTTTCATAATTCCCCATCACTTCTTCTGCTAATACATTTAGCTCCTGGTCTGTAAACTTCAGATTCCTCACTCTGTCCACCTTGGTCGCTGTCATTGTGACTGTGGCAATGTGCCCCGCCCCTGTGTGCTTATTATGTGTTGTATGTTGCGTGCGTGTGTTGATGTCGGTGTATAGTCATTGGTACACGGGATATAAACAGGTCTGTGTTTCACCTGTGATTTAAAATGTGGATTTATATTTAGGCACGAGGAGGGCACAAATCACTTCACGTGCTGGTTAAATATAATATGTGAGCACGGGGTTGCACAGAATTAATTCACGTGCTGGGATTCAAGTGAATAATTAATTAGTAATTGAATCCCAGCACAACAGTATATATAGATGCACATTTTCATTCAGTCGGGGTTGGGTGTTCGAGAGTGGAGAACGGGTGAGAGAGAAGGAGAACGTAAAAGTGAAGTAAAATAATAATCTAGAAGTGTTTGTACTCACCGTGTTTGTTTGTCTCTCCGTGCACCGTTAGTTAAGTGTTTAGTGCGTTTTGTTTGTGTATTTATTTTGGCGCAAGTGCCGTGTCCTGTTTTGTGTTTAAAACCTTTTATTTTCTGTTCTGTTTATTAAATGCTGAGCGAAAGCATTCGCTCAGCTTCATCAAACCACACATCTCTGTCTGTTTATTTCCTGCTTCTGGTCTGACGCCACCCACTCCGGCCGTCTTTGTGACAGTGACCAACTCAGAACCATACTTAACTTTTCTTTCCAGCTCCCTTATATACTATAGTACGGTGTGTAAACCTCATGCATAATACCGCGTGTTAAATTCTGTGTGCTGAATTCCGTGTGTTGTGATAACAACTAATAAAATGCCTGTTTATTATTTTCAACCTTCACCATTTGGAAACGTGATATACTGCAGCCTTCTGTTTTACACTGCTGTACAGTCTGGGTTTATTTTCTCATGGAATATTTTTAAAAGCAAATGACAGGGGTAGGCCTATAGTTTAAAGACTTTTTTTTATCCTGTGCACTCTGCAGGCTTCTGAGAAATACTATCATGAGTTATTAGGCTGTTTTTTTTTTTGTTTGTTTGTTTTTTTCTTTTAACATAAGAAACATAAGAAAGTTTGCAAACGAGAGGAGGCCATTCAGCCCATCTTGCTCGTTTGGTTGTTAGTAGCTTATTGATCCCAGAATCTCATCAAGCAGCTTCTTGAAGGATCCCAGGGTGTCAGCTTCAACAACATTACTGGGGAGTTCGTTCCAGACCCTCACAATTCGTTACATATTTCTGTAAAGAGATTCTCTGGTAAGATTTCCCCTTTATATATATATATATATATATATATATATATATATATATATATATATATATATATATGAACACTGTTAACTGTCTTAGGAATTGACGACTGGTTTAGTTTGCTAAATGTCTGTACACACTGCAGAGAGCTGCAGAATTTATTTATCTCTGAAAAAAGCACAAGCTGCATCAAAAATAAATATTTCGTAGATCACACTGCGTATAGTACAAGAGAGGACATTTAACTTCAGAAACATTTGTTTAAAATCTTCAAGGGAAAATGATCCATTTGAAATAATACGACAGCTTTTATTTTAAGTACTTATTCCTAAAATACAGACCTGTTGTTGTTTATGAATGAAATAGCTAACAGCTCTGTTCTAATTCTCTGGTCTTTAATAACCAAAAAAAACTAAAATTACAGTCAACCCTTTTGGTCGCAGACAGTTTACGACACGACAGGGGTCATTATTTAGCGAGTATATTTTAGGGCACATTCGTATTTTGCTGCTTTTGAAAATAAGTTGTTATTTCCAAAATAGAACTAAATTACGGACTTTTATTACTTAACAAGCTGTAATGCGACTGCATTTTCAAAAAGCGCGCACTCTGAATTGCCACTGCGCCACTGACTGAAGGACTTTTGAAAATACAGTTTGTACGTGTTTCTCCACTTTCTGTGCTCTTTTTAAACAGTCCTGTTATTGTGACCGGCTTGTTTGGTAATTGTTTAGCCTGAACTTCAAGTTTGATTTTCTTGTTTTTGTGTACTGCGCTGTCAAGATGTTTATCAATAGTACCTTTTCTTAGATGATCCAGACACATGTTGAGCAAAACAGAATCCTGCCATCTGCATGCAAAGTCCGCTTTTCCTAGGTCTGAACGAGATCTTCTGTTTTTGAACGTCAGCTGTCTGCATTTTTTATGTTAATCATACATGGCAAGCTAATAAATCGCATGATACGTTATTGTACACTATGAGGAATTCACCAATCATGAAGCCGGTGTTTGTTTGACCCTGTTGCCGTAGTAACCAAATGCATGGCATTGATGTCGGACAGTGTATAGCTCCTAGTAGGATCTAAAACTCAACTTGAGAATCTCAATAGAGCTGTCCTAAACGTCCTTACCAGATGTAAAAAAAAAACCTGATCACATCACCCCCTGTCTTGCCCAGCTGCACTGGCTACATGTAAAGTTCAGGATTACTTTCAAAACTCTCCTGCTCAACTACAACGCCCTTCATCACACAGGTTCTGAGTACCTCATCAACCTGCTGACCTGCTATGTCTCTGCCCGCAAGCTGAGGTCCTCCGACTCTGCCCTGCTTGTTATCCCCAAGCAAAAGTGCACCACACTTGGAGAACGCTCGTTTAGCTTCATGGCTCCGACTCTTTGGAACTCTTTCCCATCTTTGCTGTGTGATGCTCCCACCTGTTCTCTCTTGCTTTCCATGCTCTTTAAGCGTGATATCTGCTATTCGCTGCTGTGTTGTTGCTACTGTTTCATTTATTATGCTACTATATCATGTATTATGCATTTTCCACTGTATTTAATGTATTATGCATTGGTTTTTGTACTGTATATCATGTATTATGCATGTCTCTGTATTTAAAGTATTATGGATTTTCTTGTTGTTACTGCATCTTGTAAAATGCTTTGTGATGGTGCTCCACTATGAAAGGTGCTATATATAAAATAAAGATTGATTGATTGATTGATTGGTTTCTGATGCGATACAGGGTTGATTTTTAAGGTTGTATTACTGACCTACATGGTCTTGCTCCTGCTTATATTCCATGTGTCCCTAGCTGTGCCCTGCGCTCTCAAGATCTTGGATTATCGGTGGAGAGCAGATTTAGACTCTGTACCAAGGGAATGTGTCCTTTCCTTCTCAGACTATGCACCTAGACTCTGGTATTAGGAACATGGATTCTGTTCAATCCTTCAAAATTAACTTGAAGTCTTGTATATATAGTTTGGCCTTAAACTTAACATTATCTTTCAAAATACTAACCCTTTTAAAATACTATTTAAAGTGTTGCAGAGACAATGCCACAAAGTGTTAATGATCCAAAGGACATCACTCTACCCCCTACCATTGCCGAGATATTCATGGTTGAAAATTGGAGTTAATGTAGAAACTAAATTGAAACAAAGTCAGAGTTCTAGAACAAGGATACCATGCTAAATCCCAATCAAAATATATATTTTAAATTCATATGAATATTGCAATTTTACAATGATCCTGAAAGTTATTAAAATGCAACTAGATGCTAAAAACCAATGTCATGTCCTTTAACAGTTTCTGTCAATCTGTGTTTCAGACTGTATGATGGGATATTTTCTCTGGATGAGATGCTTAGCCCTCACATTCATCCTATCTCTTCTTGCTGTGCCCTGCTGCCATGGTGGCAAGATCCTGGTGTTCCCGATGGACGGCAGCCATTGGGTGAACATGAACATCCTCATTGAAGAACTGCATGGGCGTGGTCATAACATCACAGTGGTGCGGTCAATGAGTAGCTGGTATGTCAAAGAGAAGTCACCCCATTACACTTCCATCTCAGTCACACTACCTGAAAGATTGACCATTGAGAGTGCAGACGATGTTGCATCGTTTGTGAGGAAGACACTGAAGATCCGAAGAAGAGAGGGGTCCCTGCTGGCCTTCATTAAACTGCAAATGGAAATCATTAGTGCAATCTCTACTGCTCACATAGGGATGTGCCAGATGGTAGTCACCATGTTTGAAGATCAGCAGTTCATGAAGAAGCTCCAGGATGCCCACTTTGATTTGGTCCTCACAGATCCAGGGTTTCCAGGAGGAGTTTTGCTGGCCCACTACCTTAAACTGCCTATGGTCTTCAATGTCCGTTGGCTTACAAGCGGGGAGGCTCATTTTGCTACTGCTCCCTCTCCTATCTCCTATGTCCCGACTCCAGGAACAGAGCTATCTGACCAAATGGACCTCATTCAAAGAGCCCGGAACATGCTCCAATACAGCATCAACCTCTATGTAGACAAATATGTGATTAGCCCCCATTACGATGCCCTGTGTGCTCGTTACTTTGGCCCAGGTGTAGACCTCTACAGTCTCGTCCAGTCTGCAGACCTCTGGCTTATGAGGGTCAACTTTGTCTTTGAATTCCCACGCCCCACTATGCCCAACATTGTCTACATAGGTGGCTTCCAATGCAAACCTGCCAAGCCCCTACCACAAGATCTAGAGGAGTTTATGGAAAGCTCTGGAGAGCACGGTGTGGTTGTCATGTCCTTGGGAACTATGGTAAACGGTCTTCCAAGTGAGCTAACAGATAAGATAGCCTACGCTTTCTCACAGCTCCCTCAGAAAGTCATCTGGAGGCATTTGGGAGAAAGGCCTTCTAGCTTGGGCAACAACACCCTCCTGGTCAAATGGCTGCCCCAGAATGATCTCCTGGGACACCCCAAGACAAGAGCTTTTGTGGCGCATGGGGGCACCAACGGGGTGTATGAGGCCATTTACCATGGCGTGCCAATAGTAGGCCTACCACTGTTCTTTGACCAGTTTGACAACCTCCTCAGGATGCAGGTGCGAGGGGCAGCCAAGGTCCTGGAAGTCACCACCCTGGACAGCAAGGACTTCCTCCAGGCCCTGAAGGAGGTGCTTGAGGAGCCTTCCTATCAGATGAACATGAAGAGGCTCTCCAGCCTCCAGCGAGACCAGCCTGTCAAACCAATGGACAGCGCCCTCTTCTGGATCGAGTATGTCATGAGGAACAAAGGTGCTGCTCACCTGCGCACAGAGTCCTACAGAATGCCCTGGTACGCCTACTACTGTGTGGATGTTATAGTGGTCTTGCTGGCTGCTGTGTTAGTCTTCATGGCAGCTATCATAGGCATTATCAGATGTATGTGCTTCAAGGTTTGTATGAAAAGAAAAATAAAGCATGAGTAAGGAAGATTTAGTTTTAGGGCTCCTATTTTTTAAAGTAGAATTCACCCATCATACCGAAATACTATTAATCTTGATGTATTCTGAATGCTTTTTGGTGTGTTTGTTTGTTTTCTGTGTGTGTTCACCATCTAACCCATAATATGAATAACACCTAATGTGCATAAGTACATTTTTTTATTAATATATGATTGCAATAAAGTGTTAATAGCTTGTACAGTGTGAGCAGTGTAAAGAACAGAAGTGGTGATAGACTATAATGCTTAATGCATGATGTTGTTGTCAGAGATGCTGTTCAGTCAATTCATTGTTTAATATAGGAACTCCTACCAGTTTTTTGGTGGATGTACTTGTGGTTGTACTGAGATAATCGAACGCCTTCTTGCGTGTTATTTCTTACTTATGTAGCAAACTAATATTACTTTTTTTAAAACATAAAAATGATCTTTATGTAAAACGTTTATTATTTTCTCCCAGTTTTTGCCCTTCCACTTTTTTCGTTTCTTGTATACATATTATACTATGTTTAATGTTGGTTTTGTCTTTCAAGGTTTAAAATAAAATCTAAACACTCACAATCAATTCTCCCTACACTAACATACGGGTTTGACCCAAGCTCTGTAGCTCTGCGGTGGCTGCATGGTGAGTCTGCAGTGTGAACAAAAGTGGTTGGCTGATGGCACACGCTTCGGAGGACAGCGTGTGTTCGTCTTCGTCGCTCCCGAGTCAGCGCGGGTGTGGTAGTGGTGAGCTGAGCCTAAAAAAATAATTGGGGAAAAAAAATGAAATAATTGGCGATTAAAAAAATAAAAAATAAACCTTGTTTAGTAAGGCGGATGGCAGGAACGGAGGATTTTTTATTACTACCAAAAACTCTGCCTTGCAACTAAGTTTGCACTCTTAAATGTTACACTGTTAAATTTGTTTTTGCATTTCACGGAGCGAGAGCTGGGGCTGGAGTGAAAGGCTGTTACTTGGAGAGGTAGTTTGAGGAGTGGCCTCAGGGGATAGGATAGGAAAGGAAAGAGGTTTCCGACTTGCAGGCTCCTTCTTGGCCAGATGAGAGAGAGCGGCCTCAAAGGCAGGCTATTTAACCCGGAGTGGCAGTCATGTAGGAGGAATAGGCTCTTGCGCTGAAGAACCTGGAAAAAGAATGATAGAATTGGGAGCTGTAAATAGAGCCCAGTCTCAGTGTCCCCGCTGACTCATGCGGTGAGATCCCCCCCTCAGCGGAGGCTCGGATAGTGGTGGCCATCGAGGTCGGGGAAGTGAGCCTCACTTACCCCCCAGAGGAGACCTTGATGCAATGGCAATGTGGGAAGGAGGCTGTGTGGTCCAGTGGTTAAAGAAGTGGGCTTCAAATTCCACCTCAGCCATTGGCTTATTGTGTGACCCTGAGCAAGTCACTTAACCTCCTTGTGCTCCGTCTTTCGGGTGAGACGTTATTGTAAGTGACTCTGCAGCTGATGCATAGTTCACACACCCTAGTCACTGCTAAATAAACAAATAATAAGGAGGAGGGGGAGAAAACAAACTGAAAACGCTAGACTGCAAGCTGCGTGAGATTCAGACTTAAATAGGAAATAGGAGAAGATTGACAAGGAAAGCAGGGTGGAGCCCCGGATCTCGTCCCCTGAAATACACCTATAGGCTAACACTTGCATTCACTTTGAAATTAATTTTGTCTTTAGTTTTATCTATTTAAAGTTATATTTATGGAAGTTGCCTTACCCAAAATGAGTGAAGCTAGTATTTTTTATTATTTTTTTTTAGAAAACTACAGTGGATGTTGCAGACGTTCCAGTAAGCACAGTGGACTTCTCAGTGGATGAAGTGGGTGCTAATGTCAGGATGATACAAAACCAACCACAACACTTCCAGTTTCCAAACTTTAACTTAACAAACTTTAGGAGCACACAGAGGGTGTTTAAATCTAGCTGGCACACTAGGTTTCCTTGGTTAGAGTGGGACTCAGACCAGGAAAAAGCATTTTGTCACCCTAGTTGGATGGCTGAACATTTGGGCCTTATATCATTTTCCAAATGTAAGGAAGAAGCATTAGTATCGGCTGGGTTCTGCAACTGGAGAAAAAGGCCACTGAGAGATTTAGTGCACACGAAAAAACACATGCACGAAAAAAGAAGCTGTGCTGAAATACAGAAACTATCCAGTTACCAGTGTTGTCAATCTTATGTCTGCCAAAGCATTTCAGCACATAATTCCTTGTAACAAATTTTGGGGTCATTGCGGTTTCTAGACAGGCAGGGTATGCCAAAACGAGGAAGTACTGATGCCAACAGCAACCTACATCAGCTACTTCATTTACATGCAGGGGACTCAGCTGATCTTGAGAAATGGTTTAGACTGTTTATGGCAATGACAATGGCAAGCCTCAGAACCGAGGACATATTCCAGCTCCATGGAACAAAACAAAAGAAACAGCAGAGAGCATGGATTTGGAGGAGCAAAACATGAAAAAAAATACCTATAAAGTTATATGACAGTCACAGGAACTCTTTTTTTCCCCCTGCAACTGTAAGAGAAATGTTCAGGGTGAAGCACTGGTTACCATTAATAGACAACCTCAGCCCCGGCTTTATTCTAGTGTGTCTCTAGCCCAATTCTAAACACCCCCACCAGTCAGAAGAATATTCCATTCTCAACGTCACACTTCCTCTGACTGAACAGCATTGAATAAGCAGAGACTAACTACTGGAGCCCTGTGTGTGACTCAAAGCACCATGTTCCTATTAATCTGTGTGCTACTGCTGTTGGTTGACAGTAAGTACTTACTATGTAATATTAAATACAGTGCAGGCTGAATTAAGCAGCTTTCACCGAACGCTAGACATTAGAGGCTGCTCATTCAAGGAGCCGGTCTCATTCTCTTGTATTCTGTGGTTTACTGGCTGGTAAGAAATGGTCACAGCTCAGTTCAGGTGACTGATTATAATTTAACATTTTAAAATGCTTTGCTCGTCACGAGGTCTGATGGTTGGGATCTTTGTAAAGCTTTTCCATTAACAGAATGTCCCCAGTTATTGGTCATCACTTCTTACATTGATATTTCTCATTTCTTTCAGGTGTGGACACATTGTCCGTCCAGCAGTCTCCTGCATTCTTATCCAAAAAGACTGGCGATTCAGTGAAAATAAGCTGTGCTGTTACAGGATATGCTACTCCCTATATCTACTGGTACAGACAGGACCCTCACAGTGGACCTCAGCTACTGTTCTATTCTACTGGCACAGACCATGTGGACCCCACCAGACTGGGCCAGTTCACTGCTTCTAGACCCAACAGCTCCCATTTCTTTCTGGAGTCCACAGATGTTGCAGTGAATGACTCGGCTGTGTATTACTGTGCAGGCAGAACCCACAGCGACTCAAACACTGACACTCTCTGTACAAAAACCACACCTGCACTGTCACCCAGTCACTTTCCTGTCTCTGTCTTTCTCTATCTCAACTCTCAACGTCACTCTTCCTCTGACTGAACAGCATTCAATAAGCAGAGACTAACTACTGGAGCCTAGTGTGTGACTCAAAGCACCATGTTCCTATTAAACTGTGTGTTACTGCTGTTGGTCGACAGTGAGTATTTTATAAAACTTCTCAGTTATCCTCAATGTGTTTTGATCATCATGAAGTCTGCTGATTGGGATGTGTGAAATGTTTCACCATTAACAGAATGACCTCAGTTATCAGTAATCAATTCTCACATTGGTATTTCTTTTCTTTTAGGTGTGGATACGCTGTCTGTCCATCAATCACCTCCTTTCTTATCCGTGCTGAGGGGCACTCACCTGAAACTCAGCTGTTTTATTACAGGGCACAGTAATCCTGATATTTACTGGTACAGGCAGTCCCCTCACACTGGACCTCAGCTACTGTTCTATTCGTCTGGCACTGACAATGTGGACCCCACCAGACTGGGCCAGTTCACTGCTTCTAGACCCAACAGCTCCCATTTCTTTCTGGAGTCCACAGATGTTGCAGTGAATGACTCGGCTGTGTATTACTGTGCAGGCAGCCCCCACAGCGACTCAAACACTGACACTCTCTGTACAAAAACCACACCTGCACTGTCTCCCAGTCACTTTCCTGTCTGTTTATGCCTCTCTAAGAGAGTTATTAACACGCATTCCTAACAGTAATATAAAATGATTCAGTTTTACCCGTCACACTTGCTTTGACTCCACACCTGAACTAAATAACTAAATGAGACAGAGGGGAGCGCTTGTGTTAAACAAGTACAGCCACTGTTCTACACAGTGCAGAGTTTCTTTTTTTCCAATAGAGGTCACTGTTGGCTCAGTTTTTTATGTTTTCTTGAGCCTTTTTACACAATAAATTTGCACTAAGCTAGGGTGAGAGGTAAGGGGGCAGTAGTTTTTACAGTGCAGACTGCTAGAAGGACTCTTGGTCAGATTTGAGGGCAATCGCGTGAAATATTTTGTATTATACTGAATAGTTTGCGAGTTGATATCAAATATCTAATAATGGAAAAGGGGATGAGGAAATGATGAAGAGTTTAGTTATTAAAAAGGACACAGTACTGTGTATACGTGTGCAGCGTCACATTACCTAGCCCTCTATTTCACTTCATGAGCCAGTATATTCTATACTGCACAAGCCACAATCTCTCCCCATAAAAAGTATTAATTTTACAACTTAGCCCTGTGTCCTACAAGGACTGAACACACCCAATTTTGCTGCAGGCAATGCCCAGCAATGTGGACCTCAGCCCCTGCTTTATTCCAGCGTTTCTCTAGCCCAATTCTAAACACCCCCACCAGTCAGAAGAATATTCCATTCTCAACGTCACACTTCCTCTGACTGAACAGCATTCAATAAGCAGAGACTAACTACTGGAGCCTAGTATGTGACTCAAAGCACCATGTTCCTATTAAACTGTGTGCTACTGCTGTTGGTTGACAGTAAGTACTTACTATATAAAATTAAATACAGTGCAGACTGAATTATGCAGCTTTCACCGAACGCTAGACATTAGAGGCTGCTCATTCAAGGAGCCGGTCTCATTCTCTTGTATTCTGTGGTTTACTGGATGGTAAGAAATGGTCACAGCTCAGTTCAGGTGACTGATTATAATTTAACATTTTAAAATGCTTTGCTCGTCACAAGGTCTGATGGTTGGGATGTTTGTAAAGCTTCTCCATTAACAGAATGTCCCCAGTTTTCGGTCATCACTTCTTACATTGATATTACTCATTTCTTTCAGGTGTGGATTCTCTGTCAGTCCAGCAGTCTCCTGCATTCTTATCCAAACAGACTGGTGATTCAGTGAAAATAAGCTGTGCTGTTACAGGCTATGATACTCCCTATATCTACTGGTACAGACAGGACCCTCACAGTGGACCTCAGCTACTGTTCTATTCGTCTGTCACTGACCATGTGGACCCCACCAGACTGGGCCAGTTCACTGCTTCTAGACCCGACAGCTCCCATTTCTATCTGGAGTCCACAGGTGTTGCAGTGAATGACTCGGCTGTGTATTACTGTGCAGGCAGCCCCCACAGCGACTCAAACACTGACACTCTCTGTACAAAAACCACACCTGCACTGTCTCCCAGTCACTTTCCTGTCTCTGTCTTTCTCTATCTCAACTCTCAACGTCACACTTCCTCTGACTGAACAGCACTGAATAAGCAGAGACTAACTACTGGAGCCTAGTGTGTGACTCAAAGCACCATGTTCCTATTAAACTGTGTGTTACTGCTGTTGGTCGATGGTGAGTATTTAATAAAACTTCTCAGTAATCCTCAAAGAGTTTTGATCATCATGAAGTCTGCTGATTGGGATGTGTGAAATGTTTCACCATTAACAGAATGTCCTCAGTTATCAGTAATCAATTCTTACATTGGTATTTCTTTTCTTTTAGGTGTGGATACTCTGGCTGTCCATCAATCACCTCCTTTCTTATCCATGCTGAGGGGCACTCACCTGAAACTCAGCTGTTTTATTACAGGGCACAGTAATCCTGATATTTACTGGTACAGGCAGTCCCCTCACACTGGACCTCAGCTACTGTTCTATTCAACTGGTACTGACCATGTGGACCCCACCAGACTGGGCCAGTTCACTGCTTCTAGACCCAACAGCTCCCATTTCTTTCTGGAGTCCACAGGTGTTGCAGTGAATGACTCGGCTGTGTATTACTGTGCAGGCAGCCCCCACAGCGACTCAAACACTGACACTCTCTGTACAAAAACCACACCTGCACTGTCTCCCAGTCACTTTCCTGTCTGTTTATGCCTCTCTAAGACAGTTATTAACACGCATTCCTAACAGTAATATAAATAGACTCAGTTTCAACCGTCACACTTGCTTTGACTCCACACCTGAACTAAATAACTAAATGAGACAGAGGGGAGCGCTTGTTTTAAACAAGTACAGCCACTGTTTTACACACAGTGTGGAGTTTTTTTTTTTTCCAATAGAGGTCACTGTTGGCTCAGTTTTTAATTTTTATTCAGCCTTTTGTGCCATTAAAATAAATTCGAACTAAGCTAGGGTGTGAGGTAAGGGGGCAGTAGTTTTTACACTGCAGACCGCTAGAATGACTGCTGATGAGATTTGAGGGCAATAGTGCAAAATGTTTTGTATTATAGAGAATAGTTTGTGAGTTGATATCTAAAATATCTAATAATAACAGAAAAGTGGTTGACGAAATGATGAAGAGTTTAGTTATTAAAAAGGACACCATACTGTGTATACGTGTGCAGGACACATTACCTAGCCCCCCATTTCACTTAATAGACCAGTATATTCTATACTGTACAAGCCACCCTCTCTCCCCATAAAAAGTATTAATTTTACAACTTAGCCCTTTGTCCTACAAGGATTTGAACACACCCAATGTTGCTGCAGGCAATGCCCAGCAATGTGGACCTCAGCCCCTGATTTATTCTAGTGTGTCTCTAGTCCAATTCTAAACCCCCCCACCAGTCAGAAGAATATTTCATCCTCAACGTCACACTTCCTCTGACTGAACAGCATTCAATAAGCAGAGACTAACTACAGGAGCCTAGTGTGTGACTCAAAGCACCATGTTCCTATTAATCTGTGTGCTACTGCTGTTGATTGACAGTGAGTATCTCATCCCATTTCATTTCCAAACTGTCAAATATTTTACTGTTTGTCATAATGAAGTCTGCTGGTAGGGATGCATGCAAAGCTTCACCATTAACAGAATTTCCCCAGTTTTCTGTTTTTAATTCTCACATTGATTTGTTTTTCTTTCAGGTGTGGATTCTCTGTCAATCCAGCAGTCTCCTGCATTCTTATCTGCAAAAGCTGGTGCTTCAATTAAACTAAGCTGTGAATTTACAGACGTTGGCTCTACAGTGCTATATGCCTACTGGTACAGACAGGACCCTCACAGTGGACCTCAGCTGCTTTTCTCCTCTTTGTCTGCTCCCAGTGTAGACCCATCTAACCTGGGCCAGTTCACTGCTTCTAGACCCGACAGCTCCCATTTCTTTCTGGAGTCCACAGGTGTTGCAGTGAATGACTCGGCTGTGTATTACTGTGCAGGCAGCCCCCACAGCGTCTCAAACACTGACACTCTCTGTACAAAAACCACACCTGCACTGTCTCCCAGTCACTTTCCTGTCTGTTTATGCCTCTCTAAGACAGTTATTAAAACGCATTCCTAAAGTAATATAAAATGATTCAGTTTTAACCATCACACTTGCTTTGACTCCACACCTGAACTAAATAACTAAATGAGACAGAGGGGAGCGCTTGTGTGAAACAAGTATAGCCACTGTTCTACACAGTGCAGAGTTTCTTTTTCTCCAATTGATGTCAATGTTGGCTCAAGTTTTCTTCAGCCTCCTGACTAAAATAAATTTGCATTAAGTTAGGGTGTGAGGTAAGGGGGCAGTAGTTTTTACACTGCAGACCGCTAGAATGACTCTTGGTCAGATTTGAGGGCAATAGTGCAAAATGTTTTGTATCATACAGAATAGTTTACGAGTTGATAGCTAAAATATCTAATAATAATAGAAAAGTGGATGAGGAAATGATGAAGCGTTTAGTTATTAAAAAGGACACAGTGCTGTGTATATGTGTGCAGCATCACATTACCTTGCCACCCATTTCACTTTATAGAACAGTATATTCTATACTGTACAAGCCACCCTTTCTCCCCATAAAAAGTATTAATTTTATAACTTACCCCTTTGTCCTCTAAGGACTGAACACGCCCAATATTGCTACAGCCAATGTCCTGCAATGTGGACCTCAGCCCCTGATTTATTCTAGTGTGTCTCTAGCCCAATTCTAAACCCCCCCACCAGTCAGAAGAATATTCCATTCTCAACGTCACACTTCCTCTGACTGCCTCCCTGACTGAACAGCATTCAATAAGCAGAGACTAACTACTGGAGCCTAGTGTGTGACTCAAAGCACCATGTTCCTATTAAACTGTGTGCTACTGCTGTTGGTTGACAGTGAGTATCTCATCCCATTTCATTTCTCAACTATCAAATATTTTACTGTTTGTCATCATGAAGTCTGCTGGTTGGGATGCATGCAAAGCTTCACCATTAACAGAATTTCCCCAGTTATCTGTTATTAATTCTCAAATTGATTTGGTTTTCTTTCAGGTGTGGATACTCTGTCCATCCAGCAGTCTCCTGCATTCTTATCTGCAAAAGCTGGTGCTTCAATGAAACTAAGCTGTGAAGTTACAGACGCTGGCTCTACAACTCCTTCTATTTACTGGTACAGACAGGACCTTCACAAGGAACTCCAGCTACTGTTTCATTCTGTGACTACTGCCAGTGTAGACCCCTCTAACCTGGGCCTGTTCACTGCTTCTAGACCCAACAGCTCCCATTTCTTTCTGGAGTCCACAGGTGTTGCAGTGAATGACTCGGCTGTGTATTACTGTGCAGGCAGCCCCCACAGCGACTCAAACACTGACACTCTCTGTACAAAAACCACACCTGCACTGTCTCCCAGTCACTTTCCTGTCTGTTTCTTTCTCTCTAAGACAGTTATTAACATGCATTCCTAACAGTAATATAAAAAGATACCGTTTTACCCGTCACACTTGCTTTGACTCCACACCTGAACTGAATAACTAAATGAGACAGAGGGGAGCGCTTGTGTTAAACAAGTACAGCCACTGTTCTACACAGTGCAGAGTTTCTTTTTTTCCCAATAGATGTCACTGTTGGCTCAGTTTTTAAGTTTTCTTCAGCCTTTTGACTTATTAAAATACATTTGAACTAATAGGGTGTAAGATAAGTTGGCAGTAGTTTTTACACTGCAGACCGCTAGAATGACTGTTGATCGGATTTGAGGGCAATAGTGCAAAATGTTTTGTATCATACAGAATAGTTTGCGAGTTGATATCTAAAATATCTAATAATAATAGAAAAGTGGATGACGAAATGATGAAGAGTTTAGTTATTAAAAAGGACACAGTACTGTGTATACGTGTGCAGCGTCACATTACCTAGCTCCCCATTTCACTTTATGGGCCAGTATATTCTATACTGTACAAGCCACACTCTGTCCCCTTAAAAAGTATTAATTTTACAACTTAGCCCTTTGTCCTACAAGGACTGAACACACTTGTGGAATGGTGGTGGGCAATTCACTGACACACACGGGAGACAGAAGGTTTTATTTGTAACACCGTTCAGACGCACTGATTTATTTTTACCTGCAGAGGGCGCTGTTGTCCATGGCCTGAATACTGGCAACAGTAAACATGACCACGGGGTTACCAATACTGGTATACAGTCCGGTGCACATACAAGTGCTCAAAAATAATAATAATAACAAAACAATAGCGCTGCTTACGCAGTGCCCCCACAGCCGCTAAGCCGGTCAATACGGGTGTCGACCTACGGTCCGCTATTTTATATACACTGGGGTGGCCGGGGATCCCCGTATAACTACACACGTCCCCTCGGGTATGTAATTATTTCTTTTACTTTTTTGTTTCTTTTAAGGCAGGCTGTCTCACTCAGCCGTGCTTGCCTGCTCTTTGTTTACACTGACGTCTTCTGCCAGCGTCACTGGGTATCCTCTGTCCGGCCACCCGAATGCATAACCAAGCGGAATTCTTTTGGGCCGAGCAATCCCCCAAGGTCCGCCTCACAGCCACTCAGAGAGAGGGAAAGCCAACACACCCTCTTCCCCACCTCTCCGTGTCACTGCCATGACTGACAGGCGGATCTTACAAGGCTGCTGCCCTCTTCCTGCAGCACCATGCATACATCAGATAGTCAGCAGAGACCTCCCCTGTTAAAACACACAATATTGCTTCAGCCAATGCCAAGCAATGTGGACCTCGGCCCCTGATTTATTGTAGTGTGTCTCTAGCCCAATTCTAAACACCCCCACCAATCAGAAGAATATTCCATCCTCAACGTCACACTTCCTCTGACTGAACAGCATTCAATAAGCAGAGACTAACTACTGGAGCCTAGTGTGTGACTCAAAGCACCATGTTCATATTAAACTGTGTGCTACTGCTGTTGGTTGACAGTGAGTATCTCATGCCATTTCATTTCTCAACTGTGAAATATTTTACTGTTTGTCATCATGAAGTCTGCTGGTAGGGATGCATGCAAAGCTTCACCATTAAGAGAATTTCCCCAGTTACCTGTTTTTAATTCTCACATTGATTTGGTTTTCTTTCAGGTGTGGATACTCTGTCCATCCAGCAGTCTCCTGCATTCTTATCTGCAAAAGCTGGTGCTTCAATGAAACTAAGCTGTGAAGTTACAGATGCTGGCTCTACAACTCCATATATGTACTGGTACAGACAGGACCTTCACAAGGAACTCCAGCTACTGTTTTATTCTGTGACTACTGCCAGCGTAGACCCCTCTAACCTGGGCCAGTTCACTGCTTCTAGACCCAACAGCTCCCATTTCTTTCTGGAGTCCACAGATGTTGCAGGGAATGACTCGGCTGTGTATTACTGTGCAGGCAGCCCCCACAGCGACTCAAACATGACACTCTCTGTACAAAAACCACACCTGCACTGTCTCCAGTCACTTTCCTGTCTCTGTCTTTCTCTATCTCAACTCTCAACGTCACACTTCCTCTGACTGAACAGCATTCAATAAGCAGAGACTAACTACTGGAGCCTAGTGTGTGACTCAAAGCACCATGTTCATATTAAACTGTGTGCTACTGCTGTTGGTCGACAATGAGTATTTAATAAAACTTCTCAGTTATCCTCAAAGTGTTTTGATAATCATGAAGTCTGCTGATTGGGATGTGTGAAATGTTTCACCATTAACAGAATGTCCTCAGTTATCTGTAATCAATTCTTACATTGGTATTTCTTTTCTTTTAGGTGTGGATACTCTGTCTGTCCATCAATCCCCTCCTTTCTTATCCATTATTATTATTATTATTACATTTCTTAGCAGACGCCCTTATCCAGGGCGACTTACAATTGTTACATACAATTACCCATTTATACAGCTGGGTTTTTACTGGAGCAATCTAGGTAAAGTACCTTGCTCAAGAGTACAACAGCAGTGTCCCCCACTGGGGATTGAACCCACAACCCTCCGGTCAGGAGTCCAGAGCCCTAACCACTACTCCACACTGCTGCCCAATCATCCTATCCGTGCTGAGGGGCACTCACCTGAAACTGAGCTGTTTTATTACAGGGCACAGCAATCCTGATATTTACTGGTACAGGCAGTCCCCTCACACTGGACCTCAGCTAATGTTCTATTCGTCTGGCACTGACCTTTCTTCTGCCTTTTTTAAAATACATTTTAACTAAGCTAGGGTGTGAGGTAAGGGGGCAGTAGTTTTTACACTGCAGTCCGCTAGAATGACTGTTGATCAGATTTGAGGGCAATTGTGTTAAATGTTTTGAATTATACAGAATAGTTTGTGAGGTGATATCTAAAATAATAATAATAATAATAATAATAATAATAATAATAATAATAATAATAATAATAATAATAATAATAATGCTGTTTTCTGGCATTGAAGTCCTTAACTATTCTGTAATGATTCCTCAAGCTGATTATATAATAAAGCTTATGAAAGGACAGAAACACATTGGTGAACACTCCTTCAAGCAGCAGAAGTACGGTGTCCATATTAGGACATCTTCGTACATCAGGCAAAAAGGAGTCATCATGTGCTCCCTCCTCTATAACTCCCTCCTCTGAAACTTCCTCCTCCCTCTGTCATGCTCCATGCTCCCTCCACACTCCGACATCATTTTTGCTGGTCTGAAGACATCAGCCAATAAAGAACCGTTTCCAATTTCTGCGAGTTTTCATTGGTTAGGTTAAATGCCAGTCATATTACCCGGGAGACTAGCCACGTAATTGAATGGGCGTGGCTAACAAAACACATTCAATGACCCCATAATAATAATAATAATAATAATAATAATAATAATAATAATAATAATAATATATCTAAAGCCGAATAATTATCGTTTTCATGAGGTAATGATTGCAATTGTAAATTTCAATGCAAGCAAAGCAAGCCCCAAAAAGCATGTTAATAAAATACACATTCTCGCTTAAAAAATATGCTCCTTAATAGCATACATTCTTGTAATGTTATTTTGCACAAAAGTATATATATATATATATATATACTGATTTTTTTTTTACTTAAACACAATTCTTTTTACTTAAACAATAAAAAAACAATTGAAATAAATTTAAACTAAACCTATTAATTTTATGTGTATATTTCTAGTACGTTCAATTAGACAATTAGACAATACTACTTAGGGCAATGTCCAGCAATGTGGACCTCAGCCCCTGATTTATCTATTGTGTCTCTAGCCCAATTCTAAACCCCCCCACCAGTCAGAAGAATATTCCATCCTCAACGTCACACTTCCTCTGACTGAACAGCATTCAATAAGCAGAGACTAACTACTGGAGCCTAGTGTGTGACTCAAAGCACCATGTTCCTATTAAACTGTGTGCTACTGCTGTTGGTTGACAGTGAGTATATCATGCCATTTAATTTCTCAACTATCAAATATTTTACTGTTTGTCATCGTGAAGTCTGCTGGTTGGGATGCATGCAAAGCTTCACCATTAACAGAATTTCCCCAGTTTTCTGTTTTTAATTCTCACATTGATTTGGTTTTCTTTCAGGTGTGGATACTCTGTCCATCCAGCAGTCTCCTGCATTCTTATCTGCAAAAGCTGGCGCTTCAATTGAACTAAGCTGTGAAGTTACAGACGTTGGCTCTACAACTCTGTATGTCTACTGGTACAGACAGGACCCTCGCAGTGGACCTCAGCTGCTTTTCTCCTCTTTTTCTGCTCCCAGTGTAGACCCCTCTAACCTGGGCCAGTTCACTGCTTCTAGACCCAACAGCTCCCATTTCTTTCTGGAGTCCACAGGTGTTGCAGTGAATGACTCGGCTGTGTATTACTGTGCAGGCAGCCCCCACAGCGACTCAAACACTGACACTCTCTGTACAAAAACCACACCTGCACTGTCTCCCAGTCACTTTCCTGTCTGTTTATGCCTCTCCAAGACAGTTATTAACACGCATTCCTAACAGTAATATAAATAGATTCAGTTTTACCCGTCACACTTGCTTTGTCTCCACACCTGAACTAAATAACTAAATGAGACAGAGGGGAGCGCTTGTGTTAAACAAGTACAGCCACTTTTCTTCACACAGTGCAGAGTTTCTTTTTTCCAATAGAGGTCACTGTTGGGTCAGTTTTTATGATTTCTTCAGCCATTTTTAAAATACATTTTAACTAAGCTAGGGTGTGAGGTAAGGGGGCAGTAGTTTTTACACTGCAGTCCGCTAGAATGACTGTTGATCAGATTTCAGGGCAATTGTGCAAAATGTTTTGAATTATACAGAATAGTTTGTGAGTTGATATCTAAAATAATAATAATAATAATAATAATAATAATAATAATAATAATAATAATAATAATAATAATAATAATGCTGTTTTCTGGCATTGAAGTCCTTAACTATTCTGTAATGATTCCTCAAGCTGATTATATAATAAAGTTTATGAAAGGACAGAAACACATTGGTGAACACTCCTTCAAGCAGCAGAAGTACGGTGTCCATATTAGGACATCTTCGTACATCAGGCAAAAAGGAGTCATCATGTGCTCCCTCCTCTATAACTCCCTCCTCTGAAACTTCCTCCTCCCTCTGTCATGCTCCATGCTCCCTCCACACTCCGACATCATTTTTGCTGGTCTGAAGACATCAGCCAATAAAGAACCGTTTCCAATTTCTGCGAGTTTTCATTGGTTAGGTTAAATGCCAGTCATATTACCCGGGAGACTAGCCACGTAATTGAATGGGCGTGGCTAACAAAACACATTCAATGACCCCATAATAATAATAATAATAATAATAATAATAATAATAATATATCTAAAGCCGAATAATTATCGTTTTCATGAGGTAATGATTGCAATTGTAAATTTCAATGCAAGCAAAGCAAGCCCCAAAAAGCATGTTAATAAAATACACATTCTCGCTTAAAAAATATGCTCCTTAATAGCATACATTCTTGTAATGTTATTTTGCACAAAAGTATATATATATATATATATATATATACTGATTTTTTTTTTACTTAAACACAATTCTTTTTACTTAAACAATAAAAAAACAATTAAAATAAATTCTAACTGAACCTATTAATTTTATGTGTATATTTCTATTAAGTTCAATTAGACAATTAGACAATACTGCTTAGGGCAATGTCCTGCAATGTGGACCTCAGCCCCTGCTTTATTCTAGTGTGTCTCTAGCCCAATTCTAAACACCCCCACCAGTCAGAAGAATATTCCATTCTCAACGTCACACTTCCTCTGACTGAACAGCATTGAATAAGCAGAGACTAACTACGGGAGCCTAGTGTGTGACTCAAAGCACCATGTTCCTATTAAACTGTGTGCTACTGCTGTTGATTGACAGTGAGTATCTCATCCCATTTCATTTCTCAACTATCACATATTTTACTGTTTGTCATCATGAAGTCTGCTGGTTGGGATGCATACAAAGCTTCACCATTAACAGAATTTCCCCAGTTATCTGTTTTTAATTCTCACATTGATTTGGTTTTCTTTCAGGTGTGGATTCTCTGTCAATCCAGCAGTCTCCTGCATTCTTATCTGCAAAAGCTGGATCTTCAATGAAACTAAGCTGTGAAGTTACAGATGCTGGCTCTACAACTCCATATATGTACTGGTACAGACAGGACCTTCACAAGGAACTCCAGCTACTGTTTTATTCTGTGGCTACTGCCAGTGTAGACCCCTCTAACCTGGGCCAGTTCATTGCTTCTAGACCCAACAGCTCCCATTTCTTTCTGGAGTCCACAGGTGTTGCAGTGAATGACTCGGCTGTGTATTACTGTGCAGGCAGCCCCCACAGCGACTCAAACACTGACACTCTCTGTACAAAAACCACACCTGCACTGTCTCCAGTCACTTTCCTGTCTGTTTATGCCTCTCTAAGACAGTTATTAACACGCATTCCTAACATTAATATAAAAAGATTCAATTTTAACCGTCACACTTGCTTTGACTCCACACCTGAACTAAATAACTAAATGAGACAGAGGGGAGCGCTTGTGTTAAACAAGTACAGCCACTGTTCTACACACAGTGCAGAGTTTCTTTTTTTCCCAATAGATGTCACTGTTGACTCAGTTTTTAAGTTTTCTTCAGCATTTTGACTCATTAAAATAAATTTGAACTAATAGGGTGTAAGGTAAGTTGGCAGTAGTTTTTACACTGCAGACCGCTAGAATGATTGTTGATCAGATTTGAGGGCAATAGCGCGAAATATGTTGTATTATACATAATAGTTTGCGAGTTGATATCAAATATCTAATAATGGAAAAGTGGAAGAGGAAATGATGAAGAGTTTAGTTATTAAAAAGGACACGGTACTGTGTATACGTGTGCAGCGTCACGTTACCTAGCCCTCTATTTCACTTTATGGGCCAGTATATTCTATACTGCACAAGCCACGCTCTCTCCCCATAAAAAGTATTAATTTTACAACTTAGCCCTGTGTCCTACACGGACTGAACACACCCAATGTTGCTGCAGACAATGCCAAGCAATGTGGACCTCAGCCCCTGATTTATTCTAGTGTGTCTCTAGCCCGATTCTAAACACCCCCACCAGTCAGAAGAATATTCCATTCTCAACGTCACACTTCCTCTGACTGAACAGCATTGAATAAGCAGAGACTAACTACTGGAGCCCAGTGTGTGACTCAAAGCACCATGTTCATATTAAACTGTGTGCTACTGCTGTTGGTCGACAGTGAGTATTTAATAAAACTTCTCAGTTATCCTCAAAGTGTTTTGATCATCATGAAGTCTGCTGATTGGGATGTGTGAAATGTTTCACCATTAACAGAATGTCCTCAGTTATGTGTAATCAATTCTTACATTGGTATTTCTTTTCTTTTAGGTGTGGATACTCTGTCTGTCCATCAATCCACTCCTTTCTTATCCGTGCTGAGGGGCACTCACCTGAAACTGAGCTGTTTTATTACAGGGCACAGCAATTATGATATTTACTGGTACTGGCAGTCCCCTCACACTGGACCTCAGCTAATGTTCTATTCGTCTGGCACTGACCTTGTGGACCCCTCTAACCTGGGCCAGTTCACTGCTTCTAGACCCAACAGCTCTCATTTCTTTCTGGAGTCCACAGGTGTTGCAGTGAATGACTCGGCCGTGTATTACTGTGCAGGCAGCCCCCACAGCGACTCAAACACACACTCTCTGTACAAAAACCACACCTGCACTGTTTCCCAGTCACTTTCCTGTCTGTTTATAACTCTCTAAGACAGTTATTAACACGCATTCCTAACAGTAATATAAAATGATTCAGTTTTAACCGTCACACTTGCTTTGACTCCACACCTGAACTAAATAACTAAATGAGACAGAGGGGAGCGCTTGTGTTAAACAAGTACAGCCACTGTTCTACACACAGTGCAGAGTTTCTTTTTTTCCCAATAGAGGTCACTGTTGGCTCAGTTTTTATGTTATCTTTAGCCTTTTGACTCATTAAAATACATTTTAACTAAGCTACGGTGTGAGGTAAGGGGTCAGAAGTTTTTACACTGCAGTCCGCTAGAATGACTTAAACAGATTTGAGGGCAATTGTGCAGAATATTTTGTATTATACAGAATAGTTTGAAGGTTGATATCAAATATCTAATAATAATAATAGAAAAGGGGATGAGGAAATGATGAAGAGTTTAGTTATTAAAAAGGACACAGTACTGTGTATACAAAAGCAGCGTCACATTACCTAGCCCCCCATTTCACTTTATAGAACAGTATATTCTATACTGTACAAGCCAAGCTCTCTCTCCTTAAAAAGTATTCATTTTATAACCTAGCCCTTTGTCCTACAAGGACTGAACACGCCCAATATTGCTGCAGGCAATGCCCAGCAATGTGGACCTCAGCCCCTGCTTTATTCTAGTGTGTCTCTAGCCCAATTCTAACCCCCCCCACCAGTCAGAAGAATATTCCATCCTCAGCGTCACACTTCCTCTGACTGAACAGCATTCAATAAGCAGAGACTAACTACTGGAGCCTAGTATGTGACTCAAAGCACCATGTTCCTATTAAACTGTGTGCTACTGCTGTTGGTCGATGGTGAGTATCTCATCCCATTTCATTTCTCAACTGTCAAATACTTTACTGTTTGTCATCATGAAGTCTGCTAGTTGGGATGAATGCAAAGCTTCACCATTAACAGAATTTCCCCAGTTTTCTGTTTTTAATTCTCACATTGATTTGGTTTTCTTTCAGGTGTGGATAATCTGTCCATCCAGCAGTCTCCTGCATTCTTATCTGCAAAAGCTGGTGCTTCAATTAAACTAAGCTGTGAATTTACAGACGTTGGCTCTACACTGCTATATGCCTACTGGTACAGACAGGACCCTCACAGTGGACCTCAGCTGCTTTTCTCCTCTTTGTCTGCTCCCAGTGTAGACCCCTCTAACCTGGGCCAGTTCACTGCTTCTAGACCCAACAGCTCCCATTTCTTTCTGGAGTCCACAGGTGTTGCAGTGAATGACTCGGCTGTGTATTACTGTGCAGGCAGCCCCCACAGCGACTCAAACACTGACACTCTCTGTACAAAAACCACACCTGCACTGTCTCCCAGTCACTTTCCTGTCTGTTTCTTTCTCTCTAAGACAGTTATTAACATGCATTCCTAACAGTAATATAAAAAGATACCGTTTTACCCGTCACACTTGCTTTGACTCCACACCTGAACTAAATAACTAAATGAGACAGAGGGGAGCGCTTGTGTTAAACAAGTACAGCCACTGTTCTACACAGTGTGGAGTTTCTTTTTTTCCAATAGATGTCACTGCTGGCTCAGTTTTTATGTTTTCTTCAGCCTTTTGACTTATTAAAATACATTTGAACTAATAGGGTGTAAGATAAGTTGGCAGTAGTTTTTATACTGCAGACCGCTAGAATGACTGTTGATCAGATTTGAGGACAATAGTGCAAAATGTTTTGTATCATACAGAATAGTTTGCGAGTTGATATCTAAAATATCTAATAATAATAGAAAAGGGGATGAGGAAATAATGAAGAGTTTAGTTATTAAAAACGGACACAGTACTGTGTATACGTGTGCAGCGTCACATTACCTAGCCCCCCATTTCACTTCATGTGCCAGTATATTCTATACTGTACAAGCCACCCTCTCTCCCCTTAAAAGTATTCATTTTACAACTTAGCCCTTTGTCCTACAAGGACTGAACACACCCAATGATGCTGCAGGCAATGTCCAGCAATGTGGACCTCAGCCCCTGCTTTATTCTAGTGTGTCTCTAGCCCGATTCTAAACACCCCCACCAGTCAGAAGAATATTCCATTCTCAACGTCACACTTCGTCTGACTGCCTCCCTGACTGAACAGCAATGAATAAGCAGAGACTAACTACTAGAGCCTAGTGTGTGACTCAAAGCACCATGTTCCTATTAAACTGTGTGCTACTGCTGTTGGTTGACAGTGAGTATCTCATGCCATTTAATTTCTCAATTATCAAATATTTTACTGTTTGTCTTTATGAAGTCTGCTGGTTGGGATGCATGCAAAGCTTCACCCTTAAGAGAATTTCCCCAGTTATCTGTTTTTAATTCTCACATTGATTTGGTTTTCTTTCAGGTGTGGACGCTTTGTCTATCCAGCAGTCTCCTGCATTCTTATCTGTAAAATATGGTGCTTCAATGAAACTAAGCTGTGAAGTTACAGACTTTGGCTCTGGAGCTCTATATGTCTACTGGTACAGACAGGACCCTCACAGTGGACCTCAGCTGCTTTTCTCCTCTTTGTCTGCTCCCAGTGTAGACCCCTCTAATTATTATTTATTATTATTATTATTTATTTCTTAGCAGACGCCCTTATCCAGGGCGACTTACAATCGCAAGCAAATACAAATACATTCAAGTGTTACAATATAAGTCATACAATAAGAACAAGAAATACAATAATTCTCAAGTGTGACAAACCACAATTCAATAATACAGCAGATAATAGTGAAAGTTACATCAGGATATGATTAAGTAGTGATAGTTACATCAGGATATGATTAAGTACAAAATACTACAGATTAAACACTTGGGAGATTACAATATTCTGAGGTACAGGATTAAATGCAGTAAAATAGGGGGCAGATAAGAGCAAAATAAAGCATATTTAAATGAAGGGTGGAAGTGTCCCAGGATACAACAGAGGAGTTCTACAGGTGCTGTTTGAAGAGGTGAGTCTTAAGGAGGCGCCGGAATGTGGTCAGGGACTGGGCAGTCCTGACATCTGTAGGAAGGTCGTTCCACCACTGCGGAGCAAGGGTGGAGAAGGAGCGGGCTCGGGAGGCAGGGGAGCGTAGCGGAGGTAGAGCCAGTCTTCTAGTGCAGGCGGAGCGGAGAGATCGAGTGGGGGTGTAGGGAGAGATGAGGGTCTGGAGGTAGCTGGGTGCAGTCTGATCAAGGCATCTGTAGGCTAGTACAAGAGTCTTGAACTGGATGCGAGCGGTGATCGGGAGCCAGTGGAGCGAGCGGAGTAGTGGAGTAGCGTGGGCGAAGCGAGGTAGAGAGAACACCAGGCGAGCAGCAGAGTTCTGGATGAGCTGGAGCGGACGGGTGGCGGACGCAGGGAGGCCAGCCAGGAGGGAGTTGCAGTAGTCTAGGCGGGAGAGTACCAGGGCCTGGACCAGGAGCTGGGTAGCATAGTTGGTGAGGAAGGGTCGGATTCTTCGGATGTTGCTCAGGAAGAATCTGCAAGTGCGTGCCAGAGTGGAGATGTGCTGGGAATAAGAGAGGCAGGGGTCCAGGGTGACTCCAAGGTTTTTAGCTGAGGAAGAGGGAGAGAGTGTGGTAGATTCCAGAGGAACAGAGATAGAGAGATCAGAGGAGGGGGAGGAGGAGGGAAAGAAAAGGAGGTCAGATTTAGAGAGGTTGAGTTTGAGGTGATGCGAGTGCATCCAGGAGGAAATAGCAGACAGACAGGTAGAGATACGGGAGGAGATGGTGGAGTCAGAGGTGGGGAAGGAGAGGAAAATCTGAGCATCATCAGCATAGAAATGGTATGAGAAACCATAGGATGCGATGAGGGGGCCCAGGGAGCGGGTGTAGAGAGAGAACAGGAGAGGACCCAAGACTGACCCTTGGGGGACTCCAGTCAAGAGAGGGTGAGGTGTGGAGGTTGCTCCACGCCAGGTTACCTGGTAAGTGCGGTTGGAGAGGTAGGAGGAGAACCAGGCCAGAGCAGTGCCAGAGATCCCCAGGTCAGCAAGAGATGATAGTAGAATAGAGTGATCAACAGTGTCAAAGGCAGCAGAGAGGTCGAGGAGAATTAGGACAGAGGAGAGAGAGGCAGCTCGGGCACACTTAAGTGAGTTGGTGACAGAGAGAAGGGCGGTTTCAGTGGAGTGAGCAGAGCGGAAGCCAGATTGGAGAGGGTCAAGCAGAGAGTGGTTGGACAGGAAAGCAGAGAGCTGGCGGTGTACAGTCCGCTCGAGGGTTTTGGAGAGGAAGGGTAGGAGGGAGACAGGACGGTAGCTCTGGAGGGAGGTGGGGTCGAGGGTAGGTTTTTTGAGGAGGGGAGTGATCGAGGCTTTTTTGAAGGCAGAGGGGAAGATGCCAGAAAGTAGAGAGGTGTTGAGGAGGGAGGAGATGAAGGGGAGTAGAGCAGGAGCAGCAGCTTGAAAGAGGTGAGTGGGGAGGGGGTCCAAGGCACACGTGGTGGGTTTGTGACCCTGGAGCAGGGAGGAGAGGTCAGAGTCTGAGAGGGGCAAGAAGGTGGAGAGGGAGGGCGAGTTAGTAGGGGATGTAGTGGGTGTAGGGGTTGGAGCAGGAGGGGGTGCGGGGGAGGGAGAGGTGTTAAAGAGTTTGCGGATATCTGAGATTTTAGAAGAGAAGAAGGAGGCAAAGTCGTCAGGGGAGATAGAGGAGGGAGGAGGAGGGGGGGGAGGGTTTAGGAGGGAGGAGAAGGTAGAGAATAGTTTACGTGGGTTGTTAGTGGAGGCTTGGATTACAGATTGGAAATAAGCACATTTAGCAGAGGAGAGAGTAGAGGAGAAGGAGGAGAGAAGAGTGCGGTAAAGGTCTAGGGCAGCAGGGAGTTTGGTTCTCTTCCATTTCTTTTCAGCAGATCGCAGTGTGATTCTTGCCGAGCGGAGCACAGAGGAGAGCCAGGGATGGGGAGGGGAGGGGCGAGCGGGTCGGGAGGTGAGGGGACAGAGGGAGTCGAGGGAGGAGGTGAGTGAGGAGAAGAGGGTGGAGGTAGCAGAGTCTACGGAGAGTTGTGAAAAGGAGTCGATAGGAGGGAGGTGAGAGAGAGCAGTGGAGGCAAGGACAGAGGGGGAGAGAGAGCGGAGGTTACGGCGAGAGGTGACAGTGGGGGTAGGAGGAGCAGGGAGAGGGGGGAGAGACAGAGAAAAAGAGATGAAATAGTGATCAGAGAGGTCCAGGGGGGTGACAGAGAGGTTGGAGGGGCAGCAGGCCCTGGAGAAGGTGAGGTCCAGTTGACGGCCAGCTTTGTGGGTAGGAGGGGACGGAGAGAGACAGAAGTCGAAGGAGTGAAGGAGAGGGAGGAATCCAGCAGAGTGGCTGGGGTTGGAGAGATGGATGTTGAAGTCACCCAACAGGACAGTCGGGGTAGACAGAGAGGGGAGGGAGGAGAGTAGATAGTCGAGTTCATCCAGAAAGTGAGTGAGAGGCCCAGGGGGGCGGTACAAAACAATGAGCAGGAGTTGACAGGGAGAGGTTAGTTGGACTGCATGAAATTCAAAGGTAGTGACAGAGAGGGAGGTGAGATCAGAGGGGACAGAAAAGAGTAAGGAGGGAGAGAGGAGAAGACCCGTCCCACCTCCCCGTCCGGTGAGACGCGGGGTATGGGACAGGACGTAGAGAGAGGACAGGGCAGCAGGAGTAACAGTGTTATCAGGGGACAGCCAGGTTTCAGTGAGAGCAAGGAAATCGAGCGAGAGGTGGGAGGCAAAGGCAGAGATGAAATCAGCTTTGTTAGCAGAAGAGTGACAGTTCCAGAGTGCACCAGAGAGTGTGCGGGAGGGGGGGAGAGGCAGAGAAATGAGGTTAGAGGGGTTGGAGGAGCAGTAGCGGAGGGAGGGCAGAGGACGAGGACGGGAGGACAGAACAGGGATGTGAGAGACAGTCATAGCAGGACAAGCAAGACAAAAGGCACAGTAGGAGCAGTGGGGTGGAGGATACAGACCTGACTAGTAGATGGCTTCTTCCAGAGCGCTGGTAGGTTCGGATCTAGTCGAACAGCGTCTCAGCGCAGGCCTCCCCTCGCTGGACTCCCACAGCTAGACTCCCGGCTCTTTTGTTGAGGCTCTTCTGTTGGCTGGCGCTTCGTGCTGGCGCTAAAATAAGCTGCTTGAATAAATGTTGTTACCCCTGCTTGGCAAAAGAACCAACTAAACTGTGTGGAAACCAATCAAATAGCAAAATCAACTGCTAATCAATTTAGCCACTCACCTGGTACTAATCACACACAAACTCAGCCAATTCAAACACCACCTTACAATGTCACCAAATGTAGTATTTACAATTACAAAAAGCAGGAACTTATCTATCTGCCTCTCTCCCTGGTTCCCTCTAACCTGGGCCAGTTCACTGCTTCTAGACCCAACAGCTCCCATTTCTTTCTGGAGACCACAGGTGTTGCAGTGAATGACTCGGCTGTGTATTACTGTGCAGGCAGAACCCACAGCGACTCAAACACTGACACTCTCTGTACAAAAACCACACCTGCACTGTCTCCCAGTCACTTTCCTGTCTCTTTATGCCTCTCTAAGACAGTTATTAACACGCATTCCTAACAGTAATATAAAATGATTCAGTTTTACCCGTCACACTTGCTTTGACTCCACACCTGAACTAAATAACTAAATGAGACAGAGGGGAGCGCTTGTGTTAAGCAAGTACAGCCACTGTTCTACACAGTGCAGAGTTTCTTTTTTTCCAATAGAGGTCACTGTTGTCTCAGTTTTTTATGTTTTCTTGAGCCTTTTTACACAATAAATTTGCACTAAGCTAGGGTGAGAGGTAAGGGGGCAGTAGTTTTTACACTGCAGACCACTATAATGACGGTTGACCAGATTTGAGGGTAATAGTGCAAAATATTTTGCATTATTCAAAATAGTTTAGTGAGCTGATATCTAAAATATCAATAATAATAACAATAATGCTGTTTTCTGGCATTGATGTCCTTAACTTTTCAGTAATGATTCCTCAAGCTGATTATGTAATAAAGCTAATTAGATGACAGAAACACATTGACGTTTCTGTCCTCTCATTAGCATTAGGCCTCCTTCAAGCAGCAGGTGAAATGCTCAAATGCACCCTCTCCCAGCAACAGGTAGTCAGTTAGATTCACTGCTGAGCCTTTCAGGTGAACTGAGTTTGAGAACCTGCGTGATGATCTTCTCTGACCAGCAGGGGGCACTGCAGTTCAAATAATCTCTGGAAAGGGTCTCAGGAGGTGATGAAGAGTTTAGTTATTATAAAGGACACAGTACAGTTTTTACGTGTGCAAAGCCACATTACCATCCAGAATATCACTGGGGTGCCACAGGGTGATTCTAACAAGCCATTCATTCCTAAAGATTTAAAATAACCAACAAAAAAATGTTCCCCCTGTCTTTCCAATTTCAAAAGTTACTGACTTGAACAGCTCCCTGAGATGCTGCTGCTCTGGCAAATGGGGGGTGATTGTACAGTTCAGGGCTCCAGTGCTAACGGGGGGTACTTGTACAGTTCAGGGCTCCAGTGCTAACGGGGGTGCGTGTACAGTTCAGGGCTCCAGTGCTAACGGGGGGTGCTTGTACAGTTCAGGGATCCAGTGCTAACGGGGGTGCTTGTACAGTTCAGAGCTCCAGTGCTAACGGGGGGTGCTTGTACAGTTCAGGGCTCCAGTGCTAACGGGGGGTGCTTGTACAGTTCAGGGCTCCAGTGCTAACGGGGGGTGCTTGTACAGTTCAGGGCTCCAGTGCTAACGGGGGTGCTTGTACAGTTCAGGGCTCCAGTGCTAACGGGGGGTGCTTGTACAGTTCAGGGATCCAGTGCTAACGGGGGTGCTTGTACAGTTCAGGGCTCCAGTGCTAACGGGGGGTGCTTGTACAGTTCAGGGCTCCAGTGCTAACGGGGGTGCTTGGACAGTTCAGGGCTCCAGTGCTAACGGGGGGTGCTTGTACAGTTCAGGGCTCCAGGGCTAACGGGGGGTGCTTGTACAGTTCAGGGCTCCAGTGCTAACGGGGGTGCTTGTACAGTTCAGGGCTCCAGTGCTAACGGGGGGGGGGGGGGTGCTTGTACAGTTCAGGGCTCCAGTGCTAACGGGAGGTGCTTGTACAGTTCAGGGATCCAGTGCTAACAGGGGGTGCTTGTACAGTTCAGGGCTCCAGTGCTAACGGGGGGTGCTTGTACAGTTCAGGGCTCCTGTGCTAACGGGGGGTGCTTGTATAGTTCAGGGCTCCAGTGCTGACAGCTCTTTATGATTTATGACACAGTGTGTTTGGGTGAGCCTGTCTGTGTGTGCTTTGTGCATGCTGCTGTTTCCAATTGAAAGGAATGGTTTTGCTACTGTTCACTCCACTGTTTACTTCTAGTAAACTAAACTTTTAGTTTTTTACATTTGTAATGAATATATGTTTCCCATTTAAAAGAACACAAACTGCCAGAAGCTAGATGCGCTGACTCACCTTTGAGCACCTGTGATTGACGTGTTTTCAATGTTCAAAACTGAATTCACCTCTACCATGATGTGTGCGTTTCTCATATTGGAAAATCTGAGAAATGATGGCAATATATATTAGGTAGGATTTACTGGAGTTATTTTGTTAGCACTGTGTACTTCAATAAAAGATACTCTCATAACAAAACAAATGGTCTTTTTGATTGCATTATACTAATCCTGCTTTTCAGAGACCTTCTGTGGTTATGGTTACAAGAAAAATAGATGTAGCAGCTATGATAATAACATAAGATAATAGACGAATGAGAGGAAGTTGGTCATCTTATGACTCATTTAACCCAAAAGGGTAGACAGCTTTCGTATTGACTAAATAGATCCATGTCCCTCAATCGTGATAACTGAGACATAGATTTGAGTAAGTGTGACTTCTATTGTTCTTTAGAAACAGCATAACATTTTATAAATAGGACATGCAAACATGTGTTTCAAAAACATATCCTTGATCAACGACACAGCTGCTGCATGAACAAAGCATGCTTCATATTTTCCTTTGATGGCATCTTTAGAGCCCTCCTCCCCCTTCTCTCAAGCTGCAACCCCACAGAACATGTGCTGTGGTTTCATGACCTGCTTTCAGAGCACCTCATTTCTACCCCTCACGCAGAGAGGCAAGCAGCTCGCTGAGATCAGCTCCACCACATCCTCCGCACTTGCTGCTCTGCACAACTGTGAAAACAACACCCTAGCAAAATGTGCTGATCCCGGTCTGACAAGTTATTCTAAGAAACGCTGCAGTGAAAAGGCTCCAACTGAAAATAACAAAAACACAACCCCCCCACACACAGGTCTTAAATTAGTCGTGCCTGTGACAAAGGTTCTAAAACTTTTTCTAACTACACAAAAACAAAAGCCTTTACTGATATTCAGATGAAGCACGCCTCAATGTAGATTTTTTTTACAGTATGAACAGAAAATACATTAATAATAAAGCTAAAACATATACATGTTTTTTTAAAGGACCTCCTCCGAGTGGCTGATCAGAATAAGACCAGTCCTTGCCGCTTGACTCAGAGCTGGCTGTTTAGTTGAATGGGGAGACGTTTGTCTTTGAACCGTATGGTTTGCAGTCTGTGTCCAGCCCTTTCCATTGGGTTTAATGGGCTGAGATGCCAATTCATAACAGTATGAGAACACCCAGCTGGAATAGGGGGAGGGATTCTACATGCCCTGCACCCAGTCCTGGGCTCAGTTCTACATGCCAATGAAATGTAGTGTCAGACGAGTACCATGTTGTGAGCAGAGTATACAATAGAGGTAAATAGAGTTACTATATACAGTTGATCAGTTGATATACAGTAGAAATAGAGTTTCTCTATAAAGCTGATCAGTTGATTGTATTACCTGGCATACTCTGCTATAAATAGGACAGCTAGATTACAGTCAATTCATTACACTTTGAAAACTTGGCTGCTCTAATTCATGCACTATGTTTAAGACCATTACATTGGCAGAAGAAGTGTGCATCAGATCTTTCACATGGTTTCTCATCAAGAAATGGTAGCAAAGAGCCACTTCAAAGATAGTTACATGGATTTTTTTGCTGCATCAATTCAAGCTTGTGCTTTCTAAAGTCTTATCCATATTAAGACTGAAACGTAGTGCAAACTGAAGTAATGGGCAAAGTTTAAGATTTGCTGTAGTGATTTAGTCGCGTTAGCAGCTTCACATTTTCTTATAATAAGTGACACCCTCACAACATACTCATTTATTATAAATAATAACAAACTAAATGTGTACTTATAAACTACTATTACACATAAACAATGTCATTTGTTAACTTCAGAACTATTCAGTGTGTTCTGTGGCTCTGGACACAAGACAAGATCTGGAATTCTGACAGAAGCTTTCTTATACGGAATAAAAGTTAATAGAAACTAAACAACCAAATTACTAAATAACTGAACTACATACCCAATACACATTTTACTTGGGTGCAGGTTGCAATTTCTGTTTTACAAATTAAAACACAGGAACAGACAAATATGCTGGTACACTGTTTATTAAGTACACAGGGAGAATAGAAGCATAGGGAAATGACATATACTGTAAATACAAAAAAAGATTGTTTATTACAATATAATTGTGCAGTTTTACTTCATTAAAACTGATTGTGTCTAAAATATTAAATTACAGAAATGCTGCTATATATTTCTGTATACCCCCCTCCCTCCATCCCCGTCTCTCCACGCACACACACGCGCACGCACACACACACACACACACACACACACACACACAACACACACACACACAACACACACACACACACACGTGCACACACACACGTGCACACACACACGCGCACGCACACACACACACACGTGCACACACACGCATGCACACACACACGTGCACGCACACACGCATGCACGTGCACACACACACACACACACACACAATGCAACAGTGCGAAATTAGCAGTTTATAAATCCTACAGTAAGATATGTGTGCACACAGCTATATACTTGAGTCTGCAGGCAGCAGGTATTTCTCTGGTTTTCACATGGACTCCTCCTTTCAGTTGAACCGCTTCTCAATTTTAGGCTACAAGGGAAAAAAGAAAAAGAAAATTAAGAATTATTCTAAAACATTTTCATTCTCTAAATTTGATTTAAAATAAACCCTAATTGCAACTTTCAAACTAGTAATGAGCTATATGTGTTTCAATATCTCATCTCTCCGTTTAGCAAGCATAGCAGACACAGTGGAAATGACAAGAGATGGCACGCCAGTCTTTGCCAGTAACGTTCGATTTAAAAAGGATCTTTTTAAAAGAAGGTAATACTGTTTAGAAATGTATGCCTTTTCATAAAACAAATTCACATATGTCTATGTTGTATAACATCCATTAATATACAATATAAGTAGCAATACTGAAGAAAATGGTAGAAACTTGAGGAGTTATCTTCCTAACTCATACTTTTGAAGCCCAGGATTAATCTAGTTGCTGCTCTGATCTCTCCCCTTGTGTATCAAATTAATACCAGTTTGTAATTCATGAGAAAAAATACTATTAATATTACTACTAATAATAAAAGACAACATACCTTCAGCTTCCACACCAGCGCCGTCACTAGCAGACCGTACAGGACGCTCTTACACACCATGAGGAGGTAGGTCAATCGGGCCGCTCCCAAGTCCTTGTGCATGGAGTCTATAGAATGTGAAGGTCATTAGATAACATCCTGTTCAGGCAATTTAACTTTAATAGCTGTAAAAATATTAGGCTGCTGACATGACCTTGGGAGGGGAGGCAGAAAGATACTGCAAAGAAGGACCTACAAACCCATGATCAATTATAATACATTGTATGAATGTGAAGGGTTGACATGGTCTATTAGATTAGCTATGGTCACACCTGAAGAAGAGTATATGGAGGTCTTGAAAGCGTGTATCAAATGGTCTAATAGATGAGTATGAGATCCATTTTCACTACAACCTATTATTAACACAGAAAAAACTATAGTTTTGTTTTTATATAAACTATGGATTTCTATATTGTCTTTGCCACCCAGCAACATAAAGTGTGCATGCTCTGTGTTGTCAAGACCATTTTTTTCCCCATACATTTATCAATGTTTCCCTTATTGAAAAAAACATATATATTTTAATATATGGTAGAAAAGTATGATCCTTATATTTTTCATATATAGAAATGGGCCCCTTTTTATATATTTAAAATATATTGGATATATTTCAAATATATTTTAGTCTGTAATCCATGTGTTTATTGTATATGGATTACAGACTAATGAAAATAATGGTGCACAATATATTTTCAACATATAAAATAAATATATGGATTACAGACTAAATATATATTTAGTCTGTAATCCATTCATCCCATATATGGATCCCATATATTTTAAATATATATAAAAAATGGGCCAATTTCTATTTATGAAAAATATAAGGATCATACTTTTCTACCATATATTAAAAATATATGTTTTTTTCCATAGGGGTTATTAAAGGCAGCGTTAAAAATGAATGGTTAAAATCAATGTGAATAAGACATTTTACATTTTTTTCACGGGGAAAGAAAAATGGTTCAAGTGATTATATTCCCTGTGACTGCTAATACCTGAGTACAGTGTAAAGCTGAGGAGGTCAGATCAGTAAATCTGTTTGTTAACAAACAGGTTGGTATTGCACCAAAACGCCATGCAGACTTCATATCATATCTGTAGAGAATTTCCATTTCCAGATCGAGCAGACACTGTTTCCATTGAAAAACATGAGCGTTAACTTAGAACAAAAAAACATGAGCTTTAACTTAGAAAAAAAACATGAGCTTTAGCTTAAAAAAAACATGAGCTTTAACTTAAAAAACATGTGCTTTTAAGGTAAAAAACATGAGCTTTAACTTAAAAAACATGTGCTTTTAAGATAAAAAAACATGAGCTTTAACTTAAAAAACATGAGCTTTAACTTAGAAAAAAACATGAGCTTTAACTTAGAAAAAAAACATAAGCTTTAACTTAGAAAAACATGAGTTTTAACTTAAAAAAACATGAGTTTTAACTTAAAAAAACATGAGTTTTAACTTAAAAAAACATGAGCTTTAGCTTAGAAAAAAACATGAGCTTTAACTTAAAAAAACATGAGCTTTAGCTTAAAAAAAACATGAGCTTTAACTTAAAAAACATGTGCTTTAACTGAAAAAAACACACGAGCTTTAACTTAAAAAAAACATAAGCTTTAACTTAGAAAACAACATGAGCTTTAACTTAAAAAACATGTGCTTTACTTAGAAAAAAAATGTGCTTTAACTTAAAAAAAAACCATGAGCTTTAACTGAGAAAAAAACACATACCAGAAGTGACACCGCAACCTGAAAGATAATAAAAAATGTATTTTAAAATGTGAACTCAGTGCTTTCAGATGAGAAAATGAGCAGTGCAGTGATCGAAATATTTCACAAAGAGGCATTCGGTGTGTGTACTCAAGTTTTAAAGTTCATTTTACAAAACTTCGAACTTGTGTTACGGCTACGCAATTTAATTCAAGGTCTTAAGTTGTTTTTTTTTAAAGAGAAATTTTCTCCTTTCAAAAAGTAGGAGTGAATTTTTTTTAAAAAAAACAACAACAACGACGAAACCCTAAAATCATGTCACCTTGAATTAAATTAATACAGGGTTGATTTGATCAAAGTATATTTTGCCAATCCGATAAAGATGCTCAGATGTTGGCTCATGTTTTTGTTAATTCTCAGCTAGATTATTGTCATGCTTTGTTTGCTGGCCTTCCTGATTCTAAACTGCATAGAGTCGGGTTGAAAATGCTGCAGTTGACTCGCACTCTCCTTTCCTAACACATTACTCCTGTTCTTAAGTCACTGCATTGGCTCCCTGTTAAGTTTAGGATGGAAAAAAACATATTGGGGGGTATTTTACCAAAGGATTGCATCAGCTATCACTTATTTGTAGTGAAATACCACACTGTTCCTACCTCGCATTAGCACTGGCAGTGTTAGTGGTGCCCCTTTAAAGGATTGCTAAGCAGGGCTTTATATTCTATTTCTATTCTTACTATTAACCCTAGAAACATTACTAGCCCCTTTGTGGCAATGGTTCTATTACGATTAGTGACATAAAGGTTTTGTATGTCGATAAAATTGAATTTGGTTTGAGCTATTAAGACTTACAGAAAGTCTTAATAAACCTACCATCCTTTCCAGAAATGTGTTTTTCAGGAGTTACAGTTTCTGAACCGTTTCCTTTGTAGAACTTCACAGCGCAGGTGAAGGTGTTCTTGGGGTTAAACCATTCTCTCGGAGTCAGTCTTAGCCGGCTGCTGATGCTGGATGTGTTCTTGTCATCCTTGGTTGCATAATCGTCTGTTTTAACCCCGTCCTCTCTGTTCTTGCCATTGATCTTCCAGGTGATTTCAATGTGGTCAGGGTAGAAATCAGTGGCCAGACACACCAGGGTCACCCGCTTCTTCTGCACAATCTCTTCCTTCGACGGCTCGAGGATGTGAAGTTTAGGTTCAGAAATGTTACGCTCTGGTAAAGAGAAATGAGAGTAGAATTGAACACACTGTAGGTATTGCCCCAAATGTTTGTCTGCTTTTTCCAATTTTCCCTCAATAATACTGATGAAGGCACTAGCCCAAATGTTGTTTGTTTGCCTTAGCATTTACTCCAGTCCCTAATTAACTCCTATATTTTGACAGAATAAAACGGGGGGGGGGGGGGGGGGGGACATAGTTAAACTTACTAAACTAGAATAATAAAAACAAATATATAATGCAATTTGCAGGAGCTAATGCTTTTCTTCCACTTGTACCTCTATAACATTAAAGAATGCATTAACCAAACTTTACTTTGTTTGACTCAGTTTTTTACTTGTACCTCTATTACACCGATGAAGGCGCGAGATGAAACGTTGGTCTATTTTCCTACAGTTTTACTTCAGTAATACTGATGCAAATTGTAGCCAACAGAATATCCTACTTGTCTTGGTCTCTTATAATTTATTTGATAACTCTGATGAAGACATAAGCTGAAATATTTGCTTACAGGACTTATTTTTCTATAGTTTTACCTCAATAAATTGATAAAGGCAAGCCCTGAAACTCTGTTTTCTTGACTGGTTTTGAATAGTTTACTGCATTAACTCTGATGAAGACATTAGCCAGACTATTTGTCTGCTTGATTTCAGGTTTATATGTTGCATTGGACAGACTGTTTGATACCCAGATAATTCTTGTGGCTGAATTCACAGACCCCAGTTAACACTAATCCGAGACTACCTTACCAAACATTAGTGCAAGATGTATGCCTTATAAAGACTTACTTTAACTTATTTAGTTCTGCTTACATTTTACATAGTTTTCAATAGTCTTTAATAAAAAAGATGAATCTCCCCTAATTTCTATACAATACCAAAGTTTGTTCAGTGGTAAACAGGCATTTTCACTGCTAACTACAGTCATATTACTAATTATGCCACTAGTACTGTTATCCACAGTATAGGACTTAGACAACACCTCAAACATCACATTTTTCACAAATTACACATTTAAACAAAATATTGTATAAACTGGAATATTTGAACTGGAATAAAAATCTATAGGGGAAACCTACAAAGACTGTTACAACAAAGAGTCATTAACACATTTTCATTTCTGTCACTCAATATGAACCAAACAGCCACCCTCCTGCAGCACAGGGGGCTGAATTCTACAAAAGATGTTTTTCTGAACAGCAAAAAAAAAAACATGTTAATGTCAAGAAACTAAAACTTAGAATATCAAAGAGTACTACAGTTTTTTTTATGCTCATTTTAGACACAACTAATAAATAAATGACACTTTGATGTAACTAACTTTGTGTATTCCCCTTCTACGTTTTTATTTAAACATTGTTACCGTAGCTTCAAAGGAAATTCACCTTTAAGTTTAGCCCGTAGATTCTTACCTAAAACTGTCAGTTTTGTTCCTGGCCCAAAGTGCTGTTCATTGCCAGAGCACAGTTTAACAAGACTATCACAAAACTGTTAAACTGAGAAACACTAAGACGGCATCTACATGATACCTTGTCTTTGAGTACAACATCAGTGTATTATAAACTGTTTTCAAATATAGAGTTTCTTACCTAGAACACTTAGTTTTGTTCCTCCACCAAACTCTGGGGGTGAAGTGCTTGAGCACAACACTGCCAGACCTTAACAAAACTAACTCCAGCGAAGTGAGCAGTATTTACATTACAGCCTACTATAATGCTTAAAGGGAATTGGGTCACACTTTATTTTGCTTGGCATAAAAGTATTGGATTGCTATGTAATAAACACTTAACAGATATTCAGTAGGGGTGCTTGTGTGATCCACCGTTAAACTGCATTAACAATTTGCACCAATTTTGCATTTTGATGTTGATTTTTTTTTTACTGTTCAGCTAACCAGTAGAAAATTAGGTAGTTTCGATCACATATTTAAGACATAAAAACAGTCAAATCATTTAAATATGTTTTTAAAAACCACAGAATTTTAGTCATATTCCTTACCTAGAACTGATAGCTTGGTTCCTTTTCCAAATTCTAGAGGATAAGCCCCAGAACACAATGCTATGAGACTTGAACAATACTAGCACCTACGGGACCACATACAGTATAGAGCAGCTATCTAACCATGATCAACAGTCATACCATTGCCAGGGAGTTCATAAACCTAAATAGCAGACTGAATTGCATTAAAATACATGCAAAACTAAAGACACAGAAAATATATAAGGTTTAACCAGACTGCTGCAGTACAAACAGTGCAATGTTTGAAACGTAATGTACTGTACAATATGTACAGAAAGTACATGCATTGCTTTCTGCTTAGTGTTTCAATACATTACTAGAATGATTATTCGAATGCACCCTGGCAAATGTAGTCAAAATGAATTTCTTATAATTTGGTATTCCGCGTATACGGGACTGCTTGCAGAAAATGTAGACCAATTTAGACGAATGTAAAAAAAGTTCAACGTTTTTGCTTTTAAGATTAAAGTTTTTTTTTCTTACCCGAAACAGCGAGCTTGGTTCCTGCACCAAAGTGTAGGATGGATGAAGAGCCAGAACACTGCACTGCAAGACTTTAACAAAACCTGCACATGCAGCAGCCAACACACTGCTGGGATATGCTGCTTTGGGTTGTAAAATTGATAGAAAAAAACGTGCCTTACCCAGAACTGTCAGACTGGTTCCTTCCCCGAACCTTACAGGCTCAAAGCCAGAGCTCTACACTTCATTACTTTACCAGAACCTGCAGTTCGTTAACAATATGCCAATGATATGCTTTTTTTGGTTTATACATTGTGCTTGGTCTAGTTTTCTTACCGAGAACTGTCAGCTTGGTTCCTTCACCAAAATACAATGGGTTATAACCAGAGCACTGCGCTACAAAGTATTAAGAAAACCAGCACACCTGGCAGAGCAGTATACTCTCCAGCAGTGCCAGTCAATGGAGTTCTCTGCTCTTCAAGGGGAAACATACAGACTTCAATATAACAACTACAAAAGCACTTTACTGTGGAAATTAATCTGTGCTTGTACTCATCAATCATAACTTCAAAACGCTCAAACATGAATTACAAGATTATTATTTGCATCAAAGTCCTGTTGACTTTATAATAATGCATGAGAATGAAACTCTAGTCACCAGAACTGAAATACGCAATGTATAACGAATATGTTGAGAAATGCAATATGTAACAAATGTGTTGTTTTTACTTTTTGACTAGTTTAGAAACGTTCTCTGTCAATATAATAATGTTTAAACCCATTTGTTGATTTTTCTCAATTGAAATCAAGCACTTGACAATGAGAAGCTACATGACACAGTTTATAATGTTATGTAAAAGTATTTAATATTTGTACACTGGTTACAAAACTCAAATTAAAAATGTATTTCTCATTTGCTGCTCACGTTTCTGAAGCATGTCTTGTTTGAAATATGTCTCATTTGTTTTACCCAGGGTTCTCAACCTTTCTGAGAAGTGAAAGAGCCTTGTAGGCACCATAATGTCTTGAGGTTCGTTTCAAAGGCAGTGTTCTTTATTGTGTTTGTTTTCTTGTTTCTTGAATGATCCTCTGTCTTAAGAACATAAGAACATAAGAAAGTTTACAAACGAGAGGACGCCATTCAACCCATCTTGCTCGTTTGGTTGTTAGTGATCCCAGAATCTCATCAAGCAGCTTCTCAAAGGATCCCAGGGTGTCAGCTTCAACAACATTACTGGGGAGTTGGTTCCAGACCCTCACAATTCTCTGTGTAAAAAAGTGCCTCCTATTTTCTGTTCTGAATGCCCCTTTATCTAATCTCCATTTGTGACCCCTGGTCCTTTTTTCTTTTTTTAGTTAAAAAAAGTCCCCTGGGTCGACATTGTCAAAACCTTTTAGGATTTTGAATGCTTGAATCAGTTCACCACATAGTATTCTTTGTTCAAGACTGAATAGATTCAATTATTTTAGCCTGTCTGCATACGACAATTCTTTTAAACCCAGGATAATTCTGGTTGCTCTTCTTTGCACTCTTTCTAGAGCAGCAATATCCTTTTTGTAACGAGGTGACCAGAACTGAACACAATATTCTAGATGAGGTCTTACTAATGGATTGTAAAGTTTTAACATCACTTCCCTTGATTTAAATTCAGCACTTCTCATAATATATCCGAGCATCATGTTAGCCTTTTTTATAGCTTCCCCACATTGTCTAGATGAAGACATTTCCGAGTCAACATAAACTCAGAAAATGTCTTCATCTAAACAATGTGTATGGACTTCTCCTCACAGGACCGCAGCCACAGTTCATATATATGTCAGGACCTGGCAGTGCCCACAAGGGGAGCTGGGCTGCTTCTGCTGCTGCTCAGTGAGAGGGCCTGGGAAAGGGTGATCCATGACGTCTACCCTCGTGGACGTGTTGTGTCAGTATATTCAGTTTGTTATAATGTTTCTGTTGACACAAATTATATTGCCTCAGCTCATTTAGTAAGATATCATAAGTGCATTAGACCTTCTTTGGATTTATCTAGATGACTTGTCATGACATGCACCAGCTGTTTGCACAGGACTGGGGAGCTTTTGCCAGATCTGCTTTCAATAGATCGGTTGCAAAGGCTTAATACATTGAAGACCGTGTGCTTGTCACTACTCTCTTGAGTTCTATCCAGGATTCAGAACTGGAGATAGTCTGGATCAACTCGCCCTCCTTCTCCATCTTCTTGCCCCTCTCAGACTCTGACCTCTCCTCCCTGCTCCAGGGTCACAAACCCACCACGTGTGCCTTGGACCCCCTCCCCACTCACCTCTTTCAAGCTGCTGCTCCTGCTCTACTACCCTTCATCTCCTCCCTCCTCAACACCTCTCTACTTTCTGGTATCTTTCCCTCTGCCTTCAAAAAAGCCTCTATCACTCCCCTCCTCAAAAAACCTACGCTCGACCCCACTTCCCTCCAGAGCTACCGTCCTGTCTCCCTCCTACCCTTCCTCTCCAAAACCCTCGAGTGGACTGTACACCGCCAGCTCTCTGCTTTCCTGTCCAACCACTCTCTGCTTGACCCTCTCCAATCTGGCTTCCGCTCTGCTCACTCCACTGAAACCGCCCTCCTGCCTGTCACCAACTCACTTAAGTGTGCCCGAGCTGCCTCTCTCTCCTCTGTCCTAATTCTCCTCAACCTCTCTGCTGCCTTTGACACTGTTGATCACTCTATTCTACTATCATCTCTCGCTGACCTGGGGATCTCTGGCACTGCTCTGGCCTGGTTCTCCTCCTACCTCTCCAACCGCACTTACCAGGTAACATGGCGTGGAGCAACCTCCACACCTCACCAACTCTTAACTGGAGTCCCCCAAGGGTCAGTCTTGGGTCCTCTCCTGTTCTCTCTCTACACCCGCTCCCTGGGCCCCTTCATCGCATCCTATGGTTTCTCATACCATTTCTATGCTGATGATGCTCAGATTTTCCTCTCCTTCCCCACCTCTTACTCCACCATCTCCTCCCGTATCTCTACCTGTCTGTCTGCTATTTCCTCCTGGATGCACTCGCATCACCTCAAACTCAACCTCTCTAAATCTGACCTCCTTTTCTTTCCCTCCTCCTCCCCCTCCTCTGATCTCTCTATCTCTGTTCCTCTGGAATCTACCACACTCTCTCCCTCTTCCTCCGCTAAGAACCTTGGAGTCACCCTGGACCACTGCCTCTCTTATTCCCAGCACATCTCCACTCTGGCATGCACTTGCCGATTCTTCCTGAGCAACATCCAAAGAATCCGACCCTTCCTCACCAACTATGCTACCCAGCTCCTGGTCCAGGCCCTGGTACTCTCCTGCCTAGACTACTGCAACTCCCTCCTGGCTGGCCTCCCTGCGTCCGCCACCCATCCGCTCCAGCTCATCCAGAACTCTGCTGCCCGCCTGGTGTTCTCTCTGCCTCGCTTCGCCCACGCTACTCCACTACTCCGCTCACTCCACTGGCTCCCGATCACCGCTCGCATCCAGTTCAAGACTCTTGTACTAGCCTACAGATGCCTTGACCAGACTGCACCCAGCTACCTCCAGACCCTCATCTCTCCCTACACCCCCACTCGACCTCTCCGCTCCGCCTGCACTAGAAGACTGGCTCTACATCCGCTACGCTCCCCTGCCTCCAGAGCCCGCTCCTTCTCCACCCTTGCTCCGCAGTGGTGGAATAACCTTCCTACAGATGTCAGGACTGCCCAGTCCCTGACCACATTCCGGCGCCTCCTTAAGACTCACCTCTTCAAACAGCACCTGTAGAACTCCTCTGTTGTATCCTGGGACACTATGACCCTTCATTTATATGTGCTTTATTTTGCTGTTATCTGCCCCCTATTTTACTGCATTTAATCCTGTACTTCAGAATACTGTAATCTGCCAAGTGTTTAACCTGTAGTATTTTGTACTTAATCATATCCTGATGTAACTATCACTATTTAATCATATCCTGATGTAACTATCACTATTATCTGCTGTATTATTGATTTGTGGTTTGTCACACTTGAACAAAAATTATTGTATTTCTTGCTCTTATTGTATTACTTGTATTGTAACACTTGAAATGTATTTGCTTGCGATTGTAAGTCGCCCTGGATAAGGGCGTCTGCTAAGAAATAAATAATAATAATAATAATAATAATAATAATAATAATAATAATAATAATAATAATCAAGAGCCTCACTGCTTCCACTCAAATGTTAAAACATTGAATCATACTAAACAATGATTGCAGATGTTTTTAGTAGAAACAGGGTATATGAGTGTACTGAGTGTAATTAAAGACTGCGAGTGCATCAGAGAATACCACGTGACTTAAACACAATAGAGAAATAGAAGGGGCAGCGTCTTCAGAGCACTCTGGAGTGAGGAATTGCTTTTCCAGATTACACAATCGAGGGGTGTGATAGGTGTAGATGTAATGACAACAGGCACACACTTTGCTGAATGAATCAGTCAGTGATCATATAGAAGGTTATTAATATATATATATATATATACTTGTGGAAGGGTGGTGGGTAATTCACTGACGCAGAGACAGACAGGTGTATTTGGAGTCACCACACAGGTGCCCAGTTTTATTTTCGTTTTGAGCAGGGATTTGGTTTCTTTAGCCCGCAGATGGCGCTGTGGGTCCGTGGTCTGCGTACCACCGATGGTAAACAGAGCCACGGAGAATACCAGGAGTCTGGTAAACCAGGGATCGGGCAGTAGCACTCGCAGGTGCCTCAAACAAAACAATGAAAACAAAAGGCCAAAGAAAAAGAGAAAATAAAACACAGTAATAAACCTCCAAAGAAAAAGGTGCTGCCCTTGGCAACGATATCCCGGTCGCCGCTACCCGCACGACCCGGATCTCCGTCCTACTCTCCCGGCTCGCTATGCTTGCCTATTCACTACTGGGGTTCTGCCCAAAGGTACCCCGCTCTCACTAATTCTCTCTATCCGGAGGCTCCTTTCTCTCCGCTGATCCTCGCTCCCGGTCAGCACTTTCCGCACCTCCAGCGCGTCTAAAACGGCAGACCTGAGGAAACAGCAGAGCATTATCTTATAGGGCCAACAATCTCCCCCATTCAGAGAGAGGGAGAGTCCACACACACTCTCTCCCACCTCCCCGTGTCACGGCCATGACTGACAGGCGGTTGTTGGATGACTGCCGCCCCCCTCCTGCAGCACTGTGAACACGCCAGCAGAGTCAGCACAGATCTCTCCCCTATCACAATACTGTTACTCAATTACGAATATGTTGTTTAGTTTTAAAATATCCTAAAAAATAGGAACATCCCCAGAGTGCTCAGGAGCTGGCTGGAATTCTTTGTTTCATGTAAATTGTGTTTATAAAATGTGTTGGAAGGAATGATTGGGCAGGGACTCCCTTGTAAAGGAGATGGATCACCTCTTTGAGTTTTAACAAATAACTCAATGATATGTGCATTTCTGCAATATGAGTGATGGTGGCATTTCTTCAGTGTGAGTGCAGTGCCTATGTTTGAGCAGCTGTTTTCTAAGGTGCTGTTCACCACTGTGGGTAAAGCACCCTGCTTCAGTGCAGCTACACCAGAAGTCTGCAGATCAGAAATGGGTCAGGCTTTGAAATAACAGCCTGTTTCTTGCAAACAGTGAATCTGATACACTTTTAAAAGCCAAGCTCTATTTAACTACAGTATAAAAGCCCCTTGAATATAAACAAACTGAACCAAGTTATAAAATATATAAACAAACAAGAAACTGTATAAGATATTATCTTCAGAAAGGAGACAACCGCCAATGGAATGAAATGAACAATGTATTGATTTGACAGATAAACATGCCTGTAAATTATTACGTTGTTATTTGAATTTTGGCCCATGGCCTTGCCCATTGGAGGTTGTTAGCCACACTTATGCTGGCAAAACTATGATGAATGAAATCTATGAATTAGATGAATCTCTAATGCCAGCAGGCAGGACAAGGGGCACTTGAGGGCCACCTTCTCCCCCAAAAAGGACGAGGCCTCCTAAGCTTCAGCCACCTTACAGAATTAAACCACCCAGCACTCATATAAGTAACCCCTCCCCCTGCTCACACACAAGGTGACAGGAGGAAGCCTTAGGGAATCCATGGCTAAGGGTAGCCCTTCCTCCAGACCCCAAGAATAAACCTCTTAATGTTCTTTTAAATGAACACTAATGTTTTCTGCGCAGTTGTATTTGACATTCTCAAATACACAGTTCATAAGCTCCTGAGCTCCATCTCCCCGTTGCCTTGATTAAATGTGGAGAACGTTCTGTACGCTGCAGAAGTAGCAGCACCGATTCTGAAGGGATTCCTAACAAACTGCAAGCTAAACAATGCTAAACTACAAACGCGAACTAGTATTATAAGCAAACATAGTAGCATTGCAATGCCATAGTAAACGTTTATTCTCACAGGCATATGACCTAATTTCTCCAGATTGTAGAATAAGGATCACAAACATATCAGACTTGGTCTTAATGTAATGTGTGTCCAATAGCAATGTTTTATATATGGTATGTGATACCACGGTCTGAGGCTGCCACTTGGACTATCTGCAGATTCTATTTGCAGATTTCAC